>NC_071089.1:120104054-120134054 GCF_027358695.1 Spea bombifrons | reverse complement strand
AAAATTGCAGTTCACAGCCTACGCCCGTATTCCTCCCAACACCAATAAGACTGATAATATGAAAAAGCCAAAGGCGTTCATCTTCAAATTAGGATGTATTCATACAGCATCCATTGCACTACTTATGAGCTTGGCAGGTGTCATAGGCAGATATCATGCCAGCTTTTTCTGATGTTTGCTGGTGGGCCTAAGCTTAAACCTTCAGATGACAGAGCCTAGGGGAAATAATATGACAAAAGATTTTTCCCTTCTTTGATAAAGCTTTTGACTTCTTTCTTATATGTCAAATGGAGCTGGTGACCATCTCGAGTCCTGGCAATTTCTCTAAACGTTCCTAAGATAGCGCTGAGTGCAACAAGTAATAGTAGCCCCGATTCTGTGGGGTTTACACAAATGTCCCTTCCCGGCTGCCTCAGTCGGTAGAGCATGAGACTCTTAATCTCAGGGTCGTGGGTTTGAGCCCCATGTTGGGCAAAGATGTGGTTTTTATGGCAATTTCTCTAAAAGTTCCTGAGATACTGCTGAGTGCAACAAGTGATAGTAGCCCAGATTTTGTGGCGGACATGCAAGATCACAGCCCGGCTAGCTCAGTCGGTAGAGCACGAGACTCTTAATCTCAGGGTTGTGGGTTCGAGCCCCACGTTGGGCGAAGATGTGCTTTTTATGGCAATTTCTCAAAAAGTTCCTGAGATACCGCTGAGTGCAACAAGTGATAGTAGCCCCGATTTTGTGGGGAACATGCAGGATCACAGCCCGGCTATCTCAGTCGGTAGAACATGAGACTCTTAATCTCAGGGTCTTGGGTTAGAGCCCCACGTTGGGCGAAGATATAGTTTTTATGTCAACCTTTGAAAATCGCAGTTCACAGCCTACGCCCGTATTCCTCCCAATACCAATAAGACTGATAATATGAAAATGCTAAAGGCGTTCATCTTCAAATTAGGATGTATTCATACAGCATCCATTGCGCTACTTATGAGCTTGGCATGTGTCATACGCAGATTTCATGCTTATTTATCGTCCACTAAAAGCCCACCAGTGGGGAACATGCAGGTATAGTAGCCCGGCTAGCTCAGTCAGTAGAGCATAAGACTCTTAATCTCAGGGTCATGGGTTGGAGCCCCACGTTGGGCAAAGATGTGGTTTTTATGGCAATTCCTCTAAAAGTTCTTGAGATACTGCTGAGTGCAACAAGTGATAGTAGCCCCGATTTTGTGGGGTACACAAAGCATCACAGCCCGGCTAGCTCAGTCGGTAGAGCATGAGACTCTTAATCTCAGGGTCGTGGGTTCGAGCCCCACGTTGGGCGAAGATACAGTTTTTATGTCAACCTTTAAAAATTGCAGTTCATAGCCTACGCCCGTATTCCTCCCAACACCAATAAGAGTGATAATATGAAAAAGCCAAAGGCGTTCAGCTTCAAATTAGGATGTATTCATACAGCATCCATTGCACTACTTACGAGCTTGGCATGTGTCATACGCAGATTTCATGCTTATTTATCGTCCACTAAAAGCCCACCAGTGGGGCACATGCATGTATAGCAGCCTGGCTAGCCCAGTCAGTAGAGCATGAGACTCTTAATCTCAGGGCTGTGGGTGCGGGCCCCACGTTGGGCAAACATGTGGTTTTTATGGCAATTTCTCTAAACGTTCCTAAGATAGCGCTGAGTGCAACAAGTGATAGTAGCCCTGATTCTGTGGGCAACATGCTGATATCACAGCCCGGCTAGCTCAGTCGGTAGAGCATGAGACTCTTAATCTCAGGGTCGTGGGTTCGAGCCCCACGTTGGGCGATGGTGTGGTTTTTATGGCAATTTCTCTAAAAGTTCCTGAGGTACTGCTGAGTGCAACAAGTGATAGTAGCCCCGATTTTGTGGGGAACATGAAGGATCACAGCCCGGCTAGCTCAGTCGGTAGAGCATGAGACTCTTAATCTCAGGGTCGTGGGTTCGAGCCCCGCGTTGGGCGAATATGTGGTTTTTATGGCAATTTCTCTAAAAGTTCCTGAGATACGGCTGAGTGCAACAAGTGATAGTAGCCCCGATTTTGTGGGGTACATGAAGGATCACAGCCCGGCTAGCTCAGTCGGTAAAACATGAGACTCTTAATCTCAGGGTCGTTGGTTCGAGCCCCACGTTGGGCGAAGGTATAGTTTTTATGTCAACCTTTGAAAATTGCAGTTCACAGCCTACGCCGGTATTCCTCCCAACACCAATAAGAGTGATAATATGAAAAAGCCAAAGGCGTTCAGCTTCAAATTAGGATGTATTTATACAGCATCCATTGCAGTACTTATGAGCTTGGCAGGTGTCATAGGCAGATTTCATGCCAGCTTTTTCTGATGTTTGCTGGTGGGCCTAAGTTTAAACCTTCAGATGACAGAGCCTAGGGGAAATAATATGACAAAAGATTTTTCCCTTCTTCGATAAAGCTTTTGGCTTCTTTCTTGTATGTCAAATGGAGCTGGTGACCATCTCGAGTCCTGGCAATTTCTCTAAACGTTCCTAAAATAGCGCTGAGTGCAACAAGTGATAGTAGCCCCGATTCTGTGGGGTTGACACAAATGTCACAGCCTGGCTAGTTCAGTCGGTAGAGCATGAGACTCTTAATCTCAGGGTCGTGGGTTCGAGCCCCACGTTGGGCGAAGATGTGGTTTTTATGGCAATTTCTCTATAAAAGGGGGGAAATGAGCGGGGAGTGTTAAGACGCTGCTCCCGCGACCAGGAGGATTCTGGTATCTTCTACTCTGGGAATGTCGTGGAACTTAAAGTGGATTCTTGGATTCTATCCTGAGGAAGAAATCCTACGCATAATTCTGAAATATGTATCCTTACGCTCTTAAACAGAGGGCATTAAATCTATTATTGTTAAAGCACTTAATGCAATTATTGGTACAGCGATAGAGGGGCATTTGTTTATCAACTGACTTCAATCGAGCTTCGTGACAGCAGTTTATATTTTGTTCTTGGTATACTTGATTGAAAACGAAAGCCTTGTTATTTGTCCTAAAGACACTTAACTTGTCCACGATATTAAAACGTCCATTGGGATTGGTACAATACGCATTACATGGGGAGTTAAACGTATAAAATAAAACACATCCGGCAGCAGGTTGTCTGTTCATGAGGTCTTGTGCTGGTGAGACGCTGGACCTCGAAGGTGGATAAAGAAGACGATGTTCGGAGTGTTCTCTTTTGTTGTTACCAAGGTCCTTGTAGGTGGCCATTACCATCTGTCTTCCGCTGTATATTGACTGGGAATTCATGGCATTCTTAACGTTTTGGATGTTTTCACCATTCAGAGCAGCGGCTATATCATTTTCTCTGAGCGCGGCACATTGGGCTGGAGTGAACTTAACTGCATAGGCGTGCTGCCCCCTTATCCTGCGTGGGGAGAAAGTATTATTTAGTAATAATAATGGAAGCTAAAATAAACAATAAATACAAGATATTCATGATGATAGCCAGGCAGTTCTTCGTGGTTTGGATACTGGCAGCAGGAAGAGGAGTTAAATGAGACAGAAGCATCCAGTATCTAAAGAATAAATGCTGCAATTTACACAATGATGTATTGTTAAATCAGTGACCAGCCCCCTGTATAATGTATAGTTAAATCAGTGAGCCGGCCCCTGTATAATGTATAGTTAAATCAGTGACCGGCCCCCTGTATAATGTATAGTTAAATCAGTGACCGGCCCCTGTATAATGTATAGTTAAATCAGTGACCGGCCCCTGTATAATGTATAGTTAAATCAGTGACCGGCCCCTGTATAATGTATAGTTAAATCAGTGACCGGCCCCTGTATAATGTATAGTTAAATCAGTGACCGGCCCCTGTATAATGTATAGTTAAATCAGTGACCAGCCCCTGTATAATGTATAGTTAAATCAGTGACCGGCCCCTGTATAATGAATAGGTAAATCAGTGACCGGCCCCTGTATAATGTATAGTTAAATCAGTGACCGGCCCCCTGTATAATGTATAGATAAATCAGTGACCGGCCCCCCTGTATAATGTATAGATAAATCAGTGACCGGCCCCCTGTATAATGTATAGTTAAATCAGCGAGCCGGCCCCCTGTATAATGTATAGTTAAGTCAGAGAGACAGCCCTGTATAATGTATAGTAAAATCAGCGAGTCTGCCCCCGTATAATATATAGTTAAGTCAGAGAGACAGCCCTGTATAATATATAGTTAAGTCAGTGAGACAGCTCTGTGTAATGTATAGTTAAGTCAGAGAAACAGCCCTGTATAATGTATAGTTAAGTCAGAGAGACAGCCAGCCCTGTATAATGTATAGTTAAGTCAGAGAGACAGCCCTGTATAATATATAGTTAAGTCAGTGAGACAGCTCTGTGTAATGTATAGTTAAGTCAGAGAAACAGCCCTGTATAATGTATAGTTAAGTCAGAGAGACAGCCATCCCTGTATAATGTATAGTTAAACCAGTGAGACAACCTTTAAAAAACTAAGAAGATGAAACCGTACCCGAAGGTTCTTTGGAAGTAGCCGGTTACCCTTTGCAGTTGTTCTTCTGTGAAGCCGGAGACGGTCGGAGGGCAGCTCCAGTAACAGAGGAGGAGAAACAAGATGGACGTCTGCGCCTGCAATGATTTTCTGTCCTTAAAAATGTTCTTTATTTTCATTTTGAAGCAATAAATGCTGAATCATGTATTATTTTTATAGTTACATTTCTCTAACACACTACGTAGAAGGATAACCCTTTCATACTAAAGTATTTAGCCAACATTTACATAGTTGCCAACAGTCCTGAATTTGCCGGGACAGTCTCGTTCTTTTTTTGGACAGGTGTCCGCAAGACATAAGGGGTGGAGAATAAAATGCTATGTAACTCTGCCCACTTTACGCTCCGCTCCCTTTCTGTCCAGGGAAAACGGCAGCAAAAGTTGGCAAAAAGTTAGATATAACGACTGATTAAGGTTTGAGTCTTTACAGCAGGAGAAACGGGCGACCAAAGGGTTGCCGAATGGGGCCAATCTGTCTGCGGGTCCTGGGGTCCTATAACATGTATATTTTTATGTAAAGGGCCATTAATCAATCAGAAAAAAGGGGAAAAAAAGGAGCCAAAGTTTAACTCCAGAGGTAAACAGCAGAAAAACAGCCCTCTGGGGATTACAGTAACTGCAGTACCAGTGGAGTGGCCAGCAGATGGTGAACTGCAAAGCACATGGCTGAGGGTATAGAAAGGGGGCATTGGGGGGTTTTGTGGAGTTCAGTAGTGATAGATGATGAAGGTGAAGGATCTTTGCGTCACCGGGTTCGAGGCCTGTCCATCAGTGGAGTGTTTGAGAGTCTGGAAGGAGAATCTCAGAAGACAGCTGAACCAGAACAGGATGCCTAACCCTTCTGGCTGAGAGTGCTGTGAGCAATATCTGAAGGAGCCGGCACCCGACAGACTGATTTGGTCGCAGACTGGTGGAGCGGTAAGCTTGAGATCTCTCCCCCTGTCGCATAACACGGCGCCTTGAACTTTATTCTGCAAATAGGAGACCAGATTTTACTGAATTACGTGAATGGAGGATGAACCGGCATAACCAAAGCCTGTGTGGATTACTAGCTTTTATGGGCACCAACGGTACCAGACCACGTTGAAGCCGAAGGTGGGTTGCGCCATTTGTTTATGTGCTGCGGAGGCTATATATATATATATATATATATATATTGTATTTATTTTCACTGCTATATATTATCGCACAGCTTTGTGTTATTGTGCAGTACACAATATTATATTTTAGTTAGCGCTGTGTCCGTGGTTATTGCTAATTTAAGGATGGTCCCAACTGGATCCAACCTCCATTCCCTGGGGGGGGGGTTGTCTACTGAAATTAGGAAAATTAAAAGCAAATTTAATTTTTCTGCATACAGTACAAAACTCCCCCATTGGACCGATATATTCACACCGCGTATACCTCACAATCACCTCCCCCCCTATATAATATCTTTCAGTATGGTGTGATTTTACTGTGAGAATTTAAAGATATATTGCCCCAAATATTAGCCTGGTATTTTTCAATTTTCTATATGGAGTAAAAATTAATTCCCCCATTGGACCAAAATGTTATCTGTAATATCTTACAATATGGAAAGATTTTACTGTGGAAACGTAAAAAAACAGCGCTGCCAATTATTAGCCCAGTAGTCAAAAATTGACATTTTTCAACATTTCACATGGGATAAAAAAAATTCCCCCATTGGACCAAAATGTTTTCTATAATATCTTATGTAACCCAGTGCAGTTATTTTGTCTAATAACATTGCAGCTGGGTTGTCATGGATACTGACCTTTCCTTCCAGCACCAGGTTACTTGTCTTCTCTGAGCCAATCAGTATCTCTATGGGACATATGTCAGTCTTCCTAAGCTAGGGAATGTTTCTCAGCCTATCAGAGGAGAGGGTCTAGGAAGAAACTTCTGGAAGAGCAGAGCTAAGCAGGGGAGTGAAGGAGGAAGAGAGACAGGCTGCCCTCCCTGTAAGTAGGCCTGAAATAAGCCTGCTGCCTTTAGTGTGTGTACTGCTGACATCCAAGCAGTACATTGAAGTAGAAGTGTGCAGAGAATACAGCATGGGGCTCTATGCTTCCTGAGTGAGTGTGAGAGACTGCAAGTACCCAGAGCGTCCAAGTCCTGCATCCTGTACCAGTGAGGTGAAAGCAGAGCTGCAGACAGACATCTGTGTGGGAAGACAGTTATTATTCTCAGCCAGGAGGTTAAAGGGGCAGCATCCCAGAGCTGCCTGAAGACACCAAGGTGAGGTACTTAACTAATATATATCAACATATATATACTTTTCTCCCCGGGTAGCGCTACCTGCATCAAGGGCCCCAACAGTGCACCAACACTGGGACATCTGGGTGGGAAGAACACCTACATTTGGGGTGGGGGAGCGGGTGTTGGCAGTTATCTGTGTTAAATATATATATTTTCAGGACTGTGCACCCACTGCTAGAACTGAACTGCATAGGCACAGCAGCTGGGTCCTTATATTATAATACCTGTTTATTTCAATATATTCTATAAATAATTAGCATTTCAGTTGTGTGTGTTATTTTCTTGTGTGAAAGGGGCCATTTCTCAGTGGGTGGGTTCCCCTACTCAACATAGTACAAATCACTGAGTGGAGGCACTGCATAAAGAAAGAAGATGTCCCGATCTCCCAGCAATTGCGGAGGCTCAGGTTTCCTGTCACCAGCATCACTGAAATATGTAACTACCAGCCTGACAGCGGAGCAAGGTAAAAAAAGGGTTACACTATGGAAAGATTTTACTGTGGAAACGTAAAAATACAGAGCTGCCAATTATTAGCCCAGTAGTCAAAAATTGACATTTTTCAACATTTCACATGGGATAAAAAAATTCCCCCATTGGACCAATGTATTAACGGTGCAGTAATGTCACATATACGCCCTCTATAAAATATCTTTCAATCTGGAAAGTTTTTACTGGGGAAATATAAAGATATAGTATCACATATATCAGCATATTGGTTAAAAACTGTAATTTTTCAACATGCTACATGGGGTAAAAAAAAAAACAGTCCTCCATTGGACTAATATATTTGCACTGCATATACCTCACCCACACCCTCCTCTATAACATCTTACAATATGGAAATATCTTATTGTGGACATTTAAAGACATAGCGCCCCAAATATCAGGCCATTAGTTAGAAACGAACATTTTTTAATATCCGATATGGGGTAAAAGAAATAACCCTATTTCACATAAATATATTTATCCTGCATATACCGCACACTTACACCCCTATATAATATGTTAGAATATGGAAAGTTGGTTAGAATTTGACAATTTCTTAAATGATACATTTACTGTATCTCAGTGTCTATTTAAGAGATAAATTAGAAAATCATTAGACATCATTAATGTTTATTTTTGGTAAAAAAAAAAAAAAATCAGGCACTATATGAATTTCCACAGTAACATCTTTTCACGTTGTAAGATATTATAGAGGAGGCTGTGGGTGAGGTAAATGCATTGTGTATATATATATATATATATATATATATATATATATATATATATATATATATATTAGTCAAATTGGGGAATTTTTTTTTACTCCATATAGAATATTGAAAATTGTCAGTTTTGAACCAATAGGCCGATATTTGGGGCGTTATATCTTTAAATTTACATATCGTAAGATATTATATAGGTGGATGATTGTGAGGTATATGCGCTGTAAAAATATTGTTCCAATGGGGTAATTTTGAACTGTGTGCAGAAAAATGTTTGAAAGTGTCTGTATATGGGCTGATATTTAATTTGTTTAAATAAATTTTTTGTATTTTGTTGGGAGATAGAGTATGAGAACTCTACCTAATCCACCCATGATTGTATCGTTATATCTTTCTTATCGCCGTTTTAGTTATAAAACACCTAATATTAATCTGAAACAAAAAGCGTCTGAGGGCTTGATCATTGATTTGAAACTTCAGTATGTCCCAGTTTTTGGGACAGTCTTGATTTTAAGGAACTGCCCCCCTATCCAACCTTACAGGCAATTGGAATCCTGGGTCTAAATATATCTTCTCATGTCCCCTGACCCTGGGACTTGTAAAGCCAATAGACATTTGTGCGACCTTCCTATTAGTGTGTAGCACTCACTGTGTTACAACTCAGCAACATACATCACCCTCAGCCACTCAGATACTGTATGCTGCATCACTAGGGCCTGGCAGTGGTGGGCAGCAGGGAGTGTTGCCTAGGCAACTCCTGAGCTGGAGGTCAGGTGACCCAAATCCATCTTTAGGATGAGGACTACAGCTGTGCAAGGCCTGAGGCCTACCTGGAGGCATTGACCATGGAGCTAGGCTGAAATACAGTCAGTGGGGCTTCCCAGGAGCTGCCAGACCTTGGCGTTTAAGCAGCCCCAGTAGCTGAAGGAAGTCCCCAGAGAATAAGAGGCTTCCCTTCCCAAGTGACTGATCAGCATAGTGGTAAGGTGGAAACCTCTTCCCCTTGTTTTGCAGACAGGGCACACTAAATAAACTTTTACCCCTATGGATACAGCCCTATGGGCCCCATCTAATTGCACCAACATACTCCTGCTGCCAGAGTGATAACCATAGCTGGGACCTTTTAGGCTCTGGCTACCTGGAGCCTTCCCTTGCGAGATGCAGCCAGGGCTACCCGCTGACATTGGCGCGGTGGGACATAACGCCATTTAAGGGGGGGGGGAGTGGGACGCATCTGGACCTAGCTCCCGTGACCTGTAGGATTCAGGTGTCGAACCAGATCCTGGAGTCTCCCCGGTATGATGAAGACTGTGGTGGTAGGTTGTTGTCAGGGGCCATCCAGGCTGCGGAGCTGCATATCTCTGTTTTTACCTGCTTTGCCTCAGTTCCCTGTCCTTTGTTGTGCCCTGTATCATGTATGTCTTGCTGTGTTCTGGACTACATCAGCTGCTATGTCAGGGCGCTGGTATGTGGCTGCACAACCCTAGATGCCCACCCGGGTGAGTGCAGTCGCCCTGTACCAGGCCCTGTCCCACTCCGCTACTGCACAATAACTCCTGAACACAATCTTTGGGCGCTCTGGGTCATTACAGTTGTCTGTATTGACCCAGTTCCTGACAGTTGTTTTAGGAGGGACTTTTGGACTTGGGTAGTTAGATCCAGGTGTCAGAGTCCTGTGTTTGCATATGTGTTTGTTGTTTTGATATACCGTATTTGCTCGATTATAAGACGAGGTTTTTTTCAGAGCAAATGCTCTGAAAAATACCCCTCGTCTTATAATCGGGGTCGTCTTCTAATCAGACCTCAAATAGAGGTCTGATTAGGAGACTAAGATCCAGATCCCCCGCACCGCTGCAGGGGACCTGGATCCTCCTGTCGTCGCCCCCCCCCCCCAAACACACTTACCGGTGCTTCCGGAGGTGAAGTTGGCAGCGGGGGTTTGTATGCGTCCGTCGCAAATACCTTCCCCGACTGCCAGAGATCAGAGTTCCAGAGTTCCTGATCACTGACAGCCGGGGAAGGTATTTGCGACGGACGCATACAAACCCCCGCTGCCAACTCCACCTCCTTCCGGCTGCCGCGGAATGAGACGTCAACCCGCTGCCCCGGCAATACAGCAGGAAATTGGAAGCACCGGTAAGTAAGTAAGCGTGTGTGTGTGTGTGTGTGTGTGTGTGTAGGGCATTTCTGGAATGCCTTACACCCCTATATGCCACTCTGGCACTTAGGGGGTTAAAAGGCATATTATGGGGCAGAGTGGCATATAGGGAGGTATAAGGCATTTCAGGAGGCAGAGTGGCGTTAAGGGGGCATTTAATAGTGCACTCTGCCTCCTGAAATGCCTTATACCTCCCTATATGCCACTCTGCCCCATAATATGCCTTTTAACCCCCTAAATGCCAGAGTGGCATATAGGGGTATAAGGCATTTCTGGAGGCAGAGTGCTCTATATAATGCCTTTTAACTCCCTTAATGCCACTCTGCCTCCTGGAATGCCTTATACCTCCCTATATGCCACTCTGCCCCATAATATGCATTTTAACCCCCTAAATGCCAGAATGGGATATAGGGGTATAAGGCATTTCTGGAGGCAGAGTGGCACATAGGGGGTCAAAAGGCATACCATGGGGCACAGTGGCATATAGAGGGTTAAAAGGCATATCATGGGCCACAGTGCCATATTGGTGTGGCAAGCCTGGGGGCAGATGTGCGTAACTGGGGGACAGGTTGGAAAATACAATAGAAAATATAAAAGAAATAAAAACAAAAAAAAAATATTTTTCTCAATCATAGCTTTTATTAAAAAAAATAGTTTACATGAATTAACATTTACTGGTAAAACTTTTTTCCTTTAGGGTCGTCTTATATTCAGGCTTTTTCTTTTTTTCCTAAGTTAATATTCAGATTTTGGGGGGTCGTCTTATAATCAGGGTCGTCTTATAATCGAGCAAATACGGTAATATTGTTTACTGGTACCATTGTATATAGTCCTTATTTATATTGGGGTCCTACTGAAAGACATATGTATACCACACATATCCAGGGTATAGATATGGAGGCACTGACACATGTATGCCACTCTCCCCTTAGTGGAGGCTCAGGATTTCACTGTAGGAGGTCACAAGGTAGCCATGGAAAAGGTCAGCAAGTGTCTGTGACTTCAGTCAAGATAGGGCTACAAGTGGTTTAAGGTGGCTCCTCAGGTTATGCAGACAAGTGACCTCAACTCCAGCCTCACCCACCCTGACCCTGCCCGCTTCTGCCTCTATAACCACACCCTTCTACCGCTAGACACAGCTCCTGATTTGGACACCTGAAGTGTTGGGGGGCTATGCGGATTTTAGGGCTGCAACAACTAATCGATAAAATCGATAATAATCGATAATGAAATTCGTTGCCAACGAATTTCATTATCGATTAGTTGAATCGATTATTATCGATTATAAAATGAGGGTTTTTTCAGAGCAAACGCACTGAAAAATACCCCTCATTATATAAACCGTTTCAGTGACTCACAGCAGCAGCTCCTACTTACCAGTCCCTCCCTGTAATCACTGTGACAACTGGCCCCGCCCCTCCCTTCTCCCAGAAGGCCAGAACCACATGGCTGTGACACTCATCTAACTGTAAGTATTAAATTAATATTTGGGCTACTGAAAGTTAGAGGAGGTGGGGGTTAATTTAGGGGCAGTTATGGTTAATGGGGTGTTTAGGGTTAATTTAGGGGCAGCTATGGTTAATGGGGTGTTTAGGGGCAGCTATGGTTAATGGGGTGTTTAAGGGCAGCTATGGTTAATGGGATGTTTAGGGGCAGTTATGGTTAATAGGGTGTTTAGGGTTAATTTAGGGGCAGCTATGGTTAATGGGGTGTTTGGGGTTAATTTGAGGCAGTTGTGGTTAATGGTGTGTTTAGGGTTAATTTAGGGGCTGTTGTGGTTGACAGGGTCTTTACGGTTAATTTAGGGGATGCTGTGGTTAATGGGGTGTTTAGGGTTAATTTAGGGGCAGTTATGGTTAATGAGGTGTTTAGGGTTAATTTAGGGTAGTTGTTTTGATGGGGTATTTAGAGTTAATTTAGGGGAAGTTATGGTTAATGGGGTGTTTAGGGTTAATTTTAATGATGAGGACTGAGGGTTAATTTGATTAATTTAATAAAGTTAACTTAAGGTGCAGTTAGAGATAAAGGGGGGCAGACTAAGGGGAATTTAAATCCTGGGGGCAGTGAAGATTAACCCAGTACTGATTTATAAAAGTATGGTGTCAGTGCGATGCGAACGGGTCTGTGACTCTATGAGGGGACTATGAGATATCGGGCACAGAGTGACATATCTGGGGGTATAAGGCATATACATTATATAAGGCATATGTGGGGAGGGCAGTGTGGCATGTCTGGGGAGGACGGAGTGGTGTATCAGGGTGTATAAGGCATATCTGGGGCCACAGTGGCATATCTGGGGGTACAGTGGAGTGGCATATGTGGGGAGGGCAGCGTGGCATGTCTGGGAGGCAGTGTGGCATGTCTGGGGAGGATGGAGTGGTGTATCAGGGGGTATAAGGCGTATCGGGCACAGTGGCATATGTGGGGGTGGAGTGGCATATGTGGGAGGCAGCGTGGAGTGGTATATGTGGGAGGCAGCATGGAGTGGCATATGTGGGAGGCAGCGTGGAGTGGCATATGTGGGAGGCAGCGTGGAGTGGTATATGTGGGAGGCAGCATGGAGTGGCATATGTGGGAGGCAGCGTGGAGTGGCATATGTGGGAGGCAGCGTGGAGTGGCATATGTGGGAGGCAGCGTGGAGTGGCATATGTGGGAGGCAGCGTGGAGTGGCATATGTGGGAGGCAGCGTGGAGTGGCATATGTGGGAGGCAGCATGGCATGGCATATGTGGGGAGGGCAGGGTGGCATGTCTGGGGAGGATGGAGTGGTGTTTCAGGGGGTATAAGGCGTATCAGACACAGTGGCATGTGGGGGGTAGAGTGGAGTGGCAGATGTGGGAGGCAGCGTGGCGTGGCATATGTGGGAGGCAGCGTGGAGTGGCAGATGTGGGAGGCAGCGTGGTGTGGTATATGTGGTAGGCAGCGTTGCATATGTGGGAGGCAGCGTGGCATATGTGGGAGGCAGCGTGGCAAGCCTGGGCTCAAATGTGCATAAATTGGGGGGGCTGGTTGGGAAATAAAGACAAGAAATGCATTTTATCAAAGTTTTTTTTTATTCTGCTGTTTGTATTTAACATCATTTGTTTATTAAATTATTTTAAATAAATTAAAAATTTACATTCATTTTTTTATCCGATTAATCGATTAATCGACAAAATAATCGGCCAACTAATCGATTATGAAAATAATCGTTAGTTGCAGCCCTAGCGGATTTATTAACATATTTATAATATAATTATCATTTCATTCTAGAGACATTCCTTGTTGCTTTACAGGGAGACCAACGTACAGAAATGATATTCCCCAATCTACAGAATTTATTCGGTTTGGGGGAATAAATAAAGAGAGCAATATTTTGCAAGCAGTTCTAAATAGCAAACTTGCATGCTGATATACATGGCGGCATAATTGTCTTCAGCGCCTTAGGACAAACCCTGGGCAGCGCAAACAGCCACCCATTCTGCACCCCTGTCCTTACTGGAAGAGCCCTGCGTGGGATTAATGGGCCGGTTATGGAGATCCTTGTACTCCCTTTTAACCTTCTCATTGAGCAGTGGCATTACAGTAGGGTAGCTGGCTCCATATTATGTGGCCCCTGCACCCCTGGACCTGCTGCTCTAGGCCAGAGTACGCCACTAACATTCCAAAACAATTAAACCAAAATCTCTTACCTGATACTTCATGATGAATGAGTACAGATAATTGTTCGCCTTCAGTATAGCGAGTGATTTATGTGTTATTTGTACATCCCACTAAGTATATTTTGCTGCTGCATTCCCTGAAATCCAAGCTAATCATCAACCTCCAAATGTAAACATCAGCAAAATGTCCTTGTCCAGTAATCATTTTGGGAGGACATTTACAGAGATTTTACCCATGAGTTCATTTTTTAAATATGTTTTCCCAAGTTTACCAATTATAAATAGCGCATAAGAAATGAAAATAAACTGATACAAAATATTTACTTAGAAACATAGAAAGTGACGGCAGATAAGAACCAGTAGGCCCATCCAGTCTGCCCAACCTCTGAGTACTTTCCTTTAGTAAATGTCCTTATTCTAGCTTGGCCTTATGCCTACCCCATGCTTGCTTAAATGCCTTTACTGTATTAACATCTACCACTTCTGCTGGAAGGCTATTCCATGCGTCCACTACCCTTTCCGTAAAGTAATATTTTCTGATGTTACCATTAAACCTTTGCCCCTCTAGTTTATGCTTGTGTCCTCTTGTTGTGGTAGTATTTCTCCTTTTAAATAATCGGGGTCGTCTTCTAATCAGACCTCAAATAGAGGTCTGATTAGGAGACTAAGATCCAGATCCCCCGCACCGCTGCAGGGGACCTGGATCCTCCTGTCGTCGCCCCCCCCCACACACACACACACTTACCGGTGCTTCCGGAGGTGAAGTTGGCAGCGGGGGTTTGTATGCGTCCGTCGCAAATACCTTCCCCGACTGTCAGAGATGAGAGTTCCAGAGTTCCTGATCTCTGACAGCCGGGGAAGGTATTTGCGACGGACGCATACAAACCCCCGCTGCCAACTCCACCTCCTTCCGGCTGCCGCGGAATGAGACGTCAACCCGCTGCCCCGGCAATACAGCAGGAAATTGGAAGCACCGGTAAGTAAGTGTGTGTGTGTGTGTGTGTGTGTGTGTGTGTGTGTGTAGGGCATTTCTGGAATGCCTTACACCCCTATATGCCACTCTGGCACTTAGGGGGTTAAAAGGCATATTATGGGGCAGAGTGGCATATAGGGAGGTATAAGGCATTTCAGGAGGCAGAGTGGCGTTAAGGGGGCATTTAATAGTGCACTCTGCCTCCTGAAATGCCTTATACCTCCCTATATGCCACTCTGCCCCATAATATGCCTTTTAACCCCCTAAATGCCAGAGTGGCATATAGGGGTATAAGGCATTTCTGGAGGCAGAGTGCTCTATATAATGCCTTTTAACTCCCTTAATGCCACTCTGCCTCCTGGAATGCCTTATACCTCCCTATATGCCACTCTACCCCATAATATGCATTTTAACCCCCTAAATGCCAGAATGAGATATAGGGGTATAAGGCATTTCTGGAGGCAGAGTGGCACATAGGGGGTCAAAAGGCATACCATGGGGCACAGTGGCATATAGAGGGTTAAAAGGCATATCATGGGCCACAGTGCCATATTGGTGTGGCAAGCCTGGGGGCAGATGTGCGTAACTGGGGGACAGGTTGGAAAATACAAGAAATAAAAACAAAAAAAAAATATTTTTCTCAATCATAGCTTTTATTAAAAAAAATAGTTTACATGAATTAACATTTACTGGTAAAACTTTTTTCCTTTAGGGTCGTCTTATATTCAGGCTTTTTCTTTTTTTCCTAAGTTAATATTCAGATTTTGGGGGGTCGTCTTATAATCAGGGTCGTCTTATAATCGAGCAAATACGGTAATTACCCCTAAATCCCTTTCCTCACACGTTGAGGTTAGGACAGTACCAAATATTCTATACTCTGCCCTTGGGTTTTTATGCCCCAGGTGCATTACTTTGCATTTATCTACATTAAATGCCAATTGCCACAGCTCTGACCATTTTTCCAGCTTACCTAGATTGTTTGCCATTTGGCTTCTTCCTCCAGGAACATCAACCCTGTTGCAAATTTTTGTGTCGTCAGCAAATAGACATCCCTTTCCATCAATACCTTCTGCAATATCACTAATAAAAATATTAAAGAGAACGAGTCCAAGTACAGATCCCTGAGGTATCCCACTGGTGACAAGACCTTGTTCTGAATATACGCCATTCACTACAACCCTCTGTTTTCTGTCACTCAGCCGCTCCTTAATCCATTCAACAACATTGGGATCTAAACCCAGAGATTGCAGTTTATTGATAAATCTTCTATGTGGGACAGTGTCAAAGGCTTTACTGAAATCCAGATACGCAATGTCTACTGCACCACCCTGATCAATTACTTTAGTCACCCAATCAAAAAAATCAATAAGATTAGTTTGGCGGATCTTCCTGAGGTAAACCCATGTTATCTTGAAACCCATGTGACTTCAGATGTTCAACAATCCTTTCCTTAAACATTGTTTCCATTAATTTCCCCACTACAGATGTAAGACTAACTGGCCTGTAGTTACCCGACTCCTCCCTACTGCCTTTTTTGTGAATGGGCACAACATTCCCTACTTTCCAATCCCCTGGGACGACTCCCGTTACCAATGATTCGTTAAATATATCAGTTAACGGTTTTGCTAGTACACCCCTTGTTTTGATCTTAGAAATAAGCCTTTTATTTTCATGTATTTTCAGATTGTGGAATTATGTAGCATTCCAGCGTTTTATTTTTACATTTTATTTACACTTTTTTAATTTTTATTCTTTAACACAATAATACACTTTTCTCTTTTTGCTATTTTTTGGGATGAGTATGAAATGTTTCAAGTGCTCTTTTTTTTTTTTTACATTTTAGAGTATTTCTGTTATATGTCTTATTTTTTTCCTTATATGCAAATATCATAGAGAAAAAAATAATATAATAATAATTTAACATTTTAATAAATTAAATTAAAAACCTCAATAGGTTAGCAATATATCCCCCACCCATCAAATATCAAAAAACATATAATGCCATGCAAAACATACCTGTTAAAAACAGAAGTCAAAATACACTACGCCTTCCACATGGTACTCCTATAATTAAATACACCCTTCACATCCCATATGGTACTGCTATACTAAGAGTCCCACTGCAATAATAAATCAAATTAATCGAAATAATGAAAAATATATTTTGTGCACCAAGTATTAGTGTTTATCCCTATAATGGACATCAACCGGCAACATTTGTGCCGAGTTGTCAATGATGTTGTGTGCTGGAACACCCGATCGTTCCTCAGTGTCAGCTACATTATTATATTTTTCTTTACTTTATTTGTGTCTGTATAGACTGGTTATTACCAAAGTTTTCAACACTCTTGGATCAGTCTTTTCCCTCTTTTTACCATTTTTTTTATGCATCCTGCAGCTTGAGATGTCCTTGAGGTTGTTCTGTAAGCCTCAATGATGACATCACTAGGGCCCTTTTCTTATTTTTTCTTTTAGTTTTCATTTTTGGAGCAGGGACATCATTTTTCACCCACTTCTAGGTCTTGCTACCTGCTGATCACATCATATGTGACCTATGCGTGTTCAAATGGATGGGAGTAGTAGATTGAATGCAATCTCCCACAGTACTCAATTTTTGTTATGTTTATTCTTTTCTCTGATGGTATAATCATATGGGGACACATGAACATTTAAAACGCTTTTTCATGGTCTACCAATGGCTGTATATATATAAGATGGCTATTGGAACAATATTACATGAGTAAAATCAAGATGAGTCATCTACTAAGTTTGGATTTCTTCATTAGTGAACTATGGCATAGTTTTATGTGTCATAGTCCCCCACCCGTTCTCTGCCATATAATCATGCCCTCCACTCCAACCAAAAAACTCCACAAAAAAAACAAAAGTATTTGCCACACTGACTACACAGATTAGGGGGTGACTGTTAGTTGTTGTGGTTTACTCCTTGTGACACTAATGTGAGAGGTCTTCACACCAGGGTAGGAGAGGAGGGCAGTTCTATGCTGATCGCATTGCAAATAAAAGGTGCGGGTCACGTGACCTGACTCCGCAGGGTTCCTGCATTCCATTATTTTTTGGCAAGTTAAAGTATTTTGGAATGATTTCTTGTTGAGGGAAAGTCCTACTTGCACATTCATTACAGAAACTTGCAGTAGCACAAATTAATCCTTTTCACTAAGAAGTTGTGTGGTCAGTCAAATTAAGGGTTCACTGTACTGACCAGACTCAAATTCAGTTGCATGCCCTCACATGCTAACCCGTAAAATAACCTGTAGATTAATTTATCTGTGAGTTGTTTGCAAGGGCCTGTTACTTTAAACTTTGTGAGTTACAGGCAAGGTCATTCAAGGTTAAACTAGTGTTTGTTTTCTAACTATTCCAAAGAAAAAATTACCAATGATGTCGGGAAATTGCAAAGTAAAAAGGTTAAATATTTATAGATACTCTATCTTTTTGTCCTGTGTTTATCATTATCTGTTGCCATAATTACCCCCCTACAATCCCAGGGGTTTTTGGTACCTCAAGTCCCGGCATTTTGGCATTTTTGGGGTATGTCGGTTCAGCGATGATTCTCTTTTCCTGTGAATAGTGCACCCATGTAAACTATATATTGTTTTTTCAAGGAGAGATAGAGCTTTCTTTTGATACAATAGTTAAATGATTAGCAGAAAATTTAGAATGAGAAATTTAGTAAAAACTAGCGACAATTAGAAAAAAAACAACTAATTTTTTATACATTTTCCCTCTGAATCCTCACAAAATTAGGTAAAGTGATGGAAAATTCCCTCCAAGTTTATCAATTCATGTGTCCTGATTTCAGAAATACCTAATTTATATAGATTTTCCATACTTTCCCAGCACAACATACCCAGCATAGTATACTAGGGAACATACTATAAGGTGTACATTATTTGTTGAATTTTTATGCTTATGGCTTAACGGGTTTGGGGGGTTGTAAATGGGGGCAGGAGGAATATAGTGTAAAAATGTAACAGTTTTGTGCCGGAAGCTGTTACATCAGATCAGGCAGCAGAAAGCCGGCGATGCTGGCTTCTGCTGTCAGGGGGAGTCCAGGCTGTCAAACGACAGCCTAATCTCCTGTGGAGCGGCAGGGATGTGTCCCTGGTGCTGCAAGAAGGGCAGGAAGTACCGGTACGTCCATAGGGGATTCTTGAGATGCGTTTTTTGGATGTACCGGTACTTCCATAGGGGACTGAAAGGGTTAATTTTGCCCTTGGAGTGTTTTCATGTGGCACGTCAAGAGTGAGTGTTACTGTTAAGCTTATAGTTAAGCTTATAAAATTTTGAAGTAATATATGGAGATTGATTATAATTAGAAGCTGTGCTACCACATAAACCCTAACCGGGCCCTCTAATAAATTTAATGGAGAGGGTGATTACATAGGAGTCCGCAGGATTTTTTTCCCAAAAAATTGTCCCCACCTTTCCACTCTCCCACCTCATTCCTCCTTACCTTCTCCCCACTGCTTACCTTTGTTGGCTCAGGAGAGGGGTCTCCTGGTGGGGGGGAAAGTGTAATTATAACGTAATTATAAGACCATTGTAGCTGGAGTTGTAAAGATTAGCCACAACTACCTCAGACTACAATTCCCAGGATGTCCAGCCAGTAATTGTTGACTGTATATCATGGGAGCTGCAGTCTAGGGCTGCAACTAACGATTATTTTCATAATCGATTAGTTGGCCGATTATTTTGTTTATTTCCCAACCAGCCCCCCAATTTTTGCACATTTGAGCCCAGGCTTGCCACGCTGCCTCCCAGACATGCCACGCTGCCTCCCAGACATGCCACGCTGCCTCCCACATATGCCACTCCACGCTGCCTCCCACATATGCCACTCCACGCTGCCTCCCACATATGCCACTCCACGCTGCCTCCCACATATGCCACTCCACGCTGCCTCCCACATATGCCACTCCACGCTGCCTCCCACATATACCACTCCACGCTGCCTCCCACATATACCACTCCACGCTGCCTCCCACATATACCACTCCACGCTGCCTCCCACATATGCCACTCCACGCTGCCTCCCACATATACCACTCCACCCCCACATATGCCACTGTGCCTGATACGCCTTATACCCCCTGATACACCACTCCATCCTCCCCAGACATGCCACGCTGCCCTCCCCACATATGCCACTCCACCCCCACATATGCCACTGTGCCTGATACACCTTATACACCCTGATACACCACTCCGTCCTCCCCAGACATGCCACACTGCCCTCCCCACATATGCCTTATATAATGCATATGCCTCATACCCCCAGATATGTCACTCCGTCCTCCCCAGATTTGCCTTATACCCCCAGATATCTCATAGTCCCCTCATAGAGTCACAGACCCGTTCACAGCACACAGACACCATACTTTTATAAATAAGTACTGGGTTAATCTTCACTGCCCCCAGGATTTAGATTCCCTTTAGTCTGCCCCCCTGTATTGCACAGATGTGTCGTGAAAAGTGCAGGTGTCACAAAGCGCTCACTGACCTCCAAATCAGGATAATAAATGCAATACTTTATTAATCTCTCATGCATAACATAGAATGAAACATCAATACATTACCAGATATTGTAGCATCACTCTCGTTGGAGGGACTCAACGGGAGGAACAACCTTTCTGGTGCATCACAGGCGAAAGCGCGTCCGCTTCAGCAGCCTGGAAAGTTCCCTGTTGCCCCCCTTGAATCCCTGCTTTTTATAGTTGTTTATGAAATAACATGTTCCTTTAGAACAATACTGGCATATATCCAGGATTACTTTTGCAACCGCTCCCTGCTACATACTTCTTACTTTTGGCAAAAACAACCCCTTCGGTACTTTACCAGTCATGAAAGAACGAGAACACATTACTTAACCCTTCCACTCCTCAAGCTCGTCTCATTCGTATCACACCCCCTTTATCTCTAACTGCACCTTAAATTAACTTTATAAAATTAACCCTCAGTCCTCATCATTAAATTAACCCTAAACACCCCATTAACCATAACTGCCCCTAAATTAACCCTAAACACCCCATTAACCATAACTGCCTGTAACGGGTTCACCAAGAGAGCTGTAGTAACTCCCAGAGATCACCCAGTATCCTCCTGTTGTCCCCGGAATCACTTCCAGCACCAGTCAGCATGCGCACCTTGGAACCCTGCTATGTGTACCCAATAAGTAGACACAACTACCTTGAACTGAGTACAGCAGGAATGAACAGTTTATTGTTGTAAAACATAGACTGATATAGCCACAGAACTTCATTAACATAAATTAACATTGATAAACAGGTAGACAACCCAACCTTTAATCCCCTTTAGCTACTGAATATCCCCCTGGTAGCCATCCTGTTAATGGGATTAGTTTAACAATGGAGTTCCTGCCTGTTTGGCAGCCAGGCTGGAGCCATCTCTGACTACCTTGGGGCCTTGTATGACAGGTCATTCTGTCACATATCTCCCCTTTTAAAAAGAAGACTGAACTGGGGCCAGACCCCAACCGGGTCTGCATCCAGTTCAGTCGGGGAGCACAGCTCTGTCGCTCCTAGAGTTGTGGATGCAGGGGGCTGGCAAAGGGCACCTGTCCCACTAACCAGTACTGGGGTGCATTTAGAGACTGGGGAGTTCGGGTCCCAGACGAGGACAACAGCCCCACTCGCCAGGGCAGGGAGACAGGGTCCATAATCTGCGGGTAGCAGGCTTGCTTTCAGTCCTTTCCAGGGGCCCCAGTGATGGACAGTTCCGTCACACACTCCATCACACTGCCCCTAAATTAACCCCCACCTCCCCTAACTTTCAGTAGCCCAAATATTAATTTTATACTTACAGTTAGATGAGTGTCACAGCCATGTGGTTCTGGCCTTTTGGGAGAAGGAAGGGGGCGGGGCCAGTTGTCACAGTGATTACAGGGAGGGGCTGGTAAGTAGGAGCTGCTGCTGTGAGTCACGCAAACGGATTATATAATGAGGGGTATTTTTCAGAGCGTTTGCTCTGAAAAAACCCTCATTTTATAATCGATAATAATCGATTCAACTAATCGATAATGAAATTCGTTGGCAACGAATTTCATAAATGAGTATTATCGATTTTATCGATTAGTTGTTGGTGACCACAATGACGTGGATTTAGCTTAAGCACCAGACTTGGAGGAGTCAAGCAACACATTTTCCTGTAATAAGCAGCAGCAGGGTAGCTATGCAACTGATTCCCCTACATGCACTAGCACTACCACCACCATCAAAAATACTATCATGGAAAAAATACAAATGCAGAAGCAAGCTACAGTAATATACATAAATCAGGGATAACCCATTAAGGGCCAGGCTTTTATTTTTTGTACCCTTCATGACCAAGGCTGTTGTAACAATTTAGTGGTGCACATGTTTAGCTGTAGTTTTTTTCTTTTGTTTAGTGTATCCACACATTATATACAGTTTTGGGGTTTTTTACAGAACAAGAAGGCCTTTCCTTCAGATATAATTTTTGATCATGTCATCTAATAAATAATAAAATATGGTGAAAATTACTTTTTTTATTTCCAGATGTGGTAATCCTGTTCCCGTGTGCTATTTGGGACATCTTTGAAGTTGGCCAATTCAAACTTTTTTTGTTGTTGTTCTTGAAAACTGGACACGATATTTGAAATGCTGGTATTTTAACACTTTCTATGCACTAATTCTACCACTAGCCTTTGTCAAACTTTCTGGTAGTAATTTGATTTTTTTTTTTCGCCACACAAATTGTACTTCAGGTATAAATGTACAGCTCCTGCTATATGTCACTGACAAATACCCCAATACGTGTCCAGCAACATTTCCTGAGTACAGTTTATACCCCCCATGCATGGATTTGTTGGGTTGTTTGGGAGGTAAAAATCATCCAAAATGGTTTTGGTATCCGTGCACATGTCTAGTATTAGTTTAATGAGTGATGTTGGTTAATTAACACACATAGGTTACAGATTGCAAAACATTTTATGCTATTGCAAAATGTCCTCAGTCAAGAAGGGGTTACGTATTTACTTAAGAAAATACTATTTACTGACAATACACTGTGTATAGATGTAGTTTTCGATTTAGCTCCGTAAACTGCTGTTAACACCCTGAGAACATTGAAAATCTTATCGTCATGGGCCCTGTTACCTGCTTTAATTAATCTCAGGCGGTCAGATCCTTTGCACAGAATGTATAAAAGACGATTCTAACACAAGAACTTGAAGACACCTTTAAGAAAAAGAGAGGATTTTTTTTTTTTATATTTTTATACTTAACAATTTTGATTAGACATCCAAACCAAGCCAAGTGGGTATGTTTTCTCTAATAATATTTTATACAAAAAAAATGTACAAATATGAATCATATCTTGTTGTCCCGCTTAGTCTTGCATTTACTCTTATTTCTGCTTAATATTTCTTAAATGGGGGGGTTACATGGAAAACAATGTTAACCCCCTTCTCAAACTATAATTGGAAATGCTTCAGCATATGATATCTATTATATATTTTATAAAGTACCTTCAATATTAAATTTGATGAAATATTTTTCCCTGAGCCATACAGCAAATAAAAGTTTTCACGTCGTTTTACTAGGTATTCAGAAAAATGTTTAGAGAAAAAAAATGAAATTTCAGATAAAGTTGGGCAGGAAGGCAATTTTAAAAGTGGAATATACAAAACGAATGTCATTTCCAGTTATATGCTGGCTGTACATCAGTTCAGGAGCTAAAACACATAACCAGCTCCTGTCTGCCCAGGATTAAATAGAATTGGTGGTGCCAGCTGGTTCAAACACTATTTGTAAAGTGTATATATGTATATATATATATATATATATATGTGTGTGTATGTATATTATATATACAACTTAAACAGTAAGGAATCCATAAAACTCCCCAAAAATCAGTGTATTTATGTCCAAAATGAAACATGTAGTCACTCCACTACAAGCATAATACATGTTAATATATGAATGTTAAGTTTGACTTGTGCCACCATTGTCTGCGTCACTAGAAATGGACTTTTTTGGTACGGATGCTGTCCTGAGTGTTCATATTTTTTTTACACGTTCGATTTCTTTTACATGTTTTGTAAAACTTTTACCCATAAATTTGTCTTATATCCCTTGTTGTTTTGTTTCTCATTTTTGGAGTAATGGATTTTCTTGAACAGCCGTGAAGCTGGTTTTGTTCCATTCCTTGAAATGTCGTTGCCAGGTGTTTCTCTGACAAAGAGAAATCAACTGATTATTAATTGGATATGGGTTTGAGAGCCCATCGCCTGGTAGAGTCCAGCTTCTCATGTAGTGATTAGCTGGAACCAGAGCAAAGATGGCTTTTTTTTTTTAGCTTTCTCTGTACCCCCACGTATTTCCCACCACAGCTGCTTCACTAGACATATGAATAGAAAGAAAATTAAGAATTTAAAGTCCAAAATGGAAAATAATACCCAGATACCATCAACAAGAAAATAATATAATATAATTCAGAGAAAAAATATCTATACCTGAATATATTCCAAATCGGTATAAGAGCTGGTCTCATTACTAAGATTTCCTTTTGTTAATTTATATTGATAGGTGTCCATAAGTTATTTGAGAAGATGGAGAATCAGAGTGAAACCATTGTAAACGAATTTATTTTAACCGCCTTTTCTCACGACCGGAGGACTCAAATTCTGTTTTTTGTTTTGTTTTTCCTTATGTACACTGTAACGGTGTTTGGAAATATCATTCTGATCGGCGCAGTTATATCCAGCTCTCGGATGCACACACCTATGTACTATTTTCTCTGCCAGCTGTCCATTCTAGATTTATTCTACTCGTCGGCTTCTGTTCCCAAAATGCTTGCGGACATGATATCCACAGAAGGAGGAAGGATTTCATTAATCGGGTGCATGATACAGATGAGCGTAAGTCTTCTCCTAGGACAAATAGAATGCATCCTGCTGGCGATAATGGCGTTCGACCGCTACGTCGCCATCTGCCTCCCTCTGCGTTACGCAGCGCTGATGAGTTGGAGGTTGTGTAAAACCGCAACAGGCGTTATGTGGTTGGGTTGTTTTCTATCAACCACTTTTCCTCTGATTTCGAAGCCTCCTACATTCTGCAAAGGTAACAGAGTTGAACATTTTGCTTGCGAGAGCTTGGTCATTATAAAACTGATGTGCGGAGACATCTTTTTCTTTGAAACAGTGATGTTTTTGGGAGGAATATTCTTACTCGTGCTTCCTTTTTTGTTCATTTTAACAACCTACGTTTGTATTATAACATCAATATTAAAGATCCATTCTGTTGATGGAAGCACAAAAGCCTTTTCCACGTGTGTTTCCCATGTGACGGTGGTCTTGCTGTTCTATGGGACCACTATATCCATGTATTTGTTGCCAACAAATTGTTTTTCAGAGAGTCAAAAGTATATTAGTCTTAATTACGGTGTTGTGACACCCATGTTAAACCCTTTGATTTATAGTTTGAGAAATAATGATGTTAAAAGTGCAGTTAAGAAAATGATACATCACAATGACATTAAAGTCTTATGTGCCAATGGCAAATAGCCTTTGTGAAGACTGTCTCCAGTTGTCCTATAACAAGTCAGAGAACAAGAAAACCTTCACACATCTTCCCTAGCTGTAATCTAATGGATGGCTGTCAATGGATGGAAAGCAGAGCGGTATACCATGCGCAGCTGACTCCTTTCTGGGTGAATTTGAGGAAGTGGCAGAGGGAAACAGAACTCGATGACTACTCCCACAACCACATGCCAAACACTTGGGCTTTCCAAGTACCAAAAAATTGTATATTTGGAGTCAACTTTGCTCTTTCATATATTAAGAAAATATATTAAATAGATTTTGTTTTACCTCCTGTTTTGACCACTGTTATTTCACAGTGAACTCCTCAAGAGCACCAGCATCAGAATATAATTTGTAAAAAAAAAAAATTTTCTGTATAGTAGAGATTCTTATCACGTAATTGCATAATTCTAAATACTTTTCTTGATTAATGAGTATTGAAAATAAAAACTAATTGGGAAAACAAGTATTCAAAATAGAAAACAAAAGCCCCATTTAGCGTTGAGTAGGTTTTTGTTGCTTTAATCCTCCCTCTGATCATTTCAAGTCTTTTTCAAAGACCAGCTTCCATTAGTGACACTTTTTCTCAACTGGCAGGGTGCTAGGAACAAAATGAGTCATTATTGGAAATTCTGATGAGTCTTAAAAGGCTGTATGATGAATCGTTTCTGTGCAGTATTTTCTGCTTTTTCTTACCACTGACGTTTCTTAAAACATTTACTTCAACTCCTAAGACAATTTAGGAGTACAAGTTCTCATCATCATGAAATAATGTATAAACAGTTGAGATACAACTGTCAATTCTTCTGCTATGGTCACTAAGCCCTCTGGAATGCTGAAGGTTTAAAGTCATAATCCTCACTGCTTCTCTGAAAACAGTCACATGTGGTTGTCTCTGTGGCACAATCGGTTAGCGCGTTCGGCTGTTAACCGAAAGGTTGGTGGTTCAAGCCCACCCAGGGACGAGCGGTATGTTTTCCTGAAAACTTTCATTCCTGTGTTTGCAACACCAATGAGCTAATGATTACATTGAAAGACAGAAATGCAAAATCCTTAAAGCTTTCCAACATTAAGCTAAATCTTCTTATTCCACTTGTGGAAAGTTATTTTCCAGACAAAGCATGCCAATCCTTCCATGAAAAAACACAGGAAAAACTTCTTGGCATAGTGCCTATTTTGGAATGCTTAGATTATTATTATTAATTTTTTGTTTTTTAAGTTAGGCCACGTCTACAATACTACATGTTGTTAATAATTCGGGCAGCCGTTACCAAAATAGTGGCCGGCAAGGGGAGAATGCCGTTTTCATACAATATCATAAATGACACAAGTTGCTAAACCTACGTGCCAATTAATCTTATGCAACGCCAGTTGTGCTTAAACAGAAAAGTGACATTATAAAAACAAAATTAGCAGAGGGTGGTTTCGATCCATCGACCTCTGGGTTATGGGCCCAGCAGGCTTCCGCTGCGCCACTCTGCTTTTCATATAGTGGTTTGTCTGAGGGGAGAATGCTGTTTTAATGCAATATCATCAATGACAGAAGTTATTAACCCTATGTAAAAATGACATCTAGCAGAGGATGGTTTCGATCCATCGACCTCTGGGTTATGGGCCCAGCACACTTCTGCTGCGCCACTCTGCTTTCAGTAAAGCTTTTTGTCCGAGGGGAGAATGCTGTTTTCATGCAATATCATCAATGACAGAAGTTATTAACCCTATGTAAAAATGACATCTAGCAGAGGACGGTTTCGATCCATCGACCTCTGGGATACGGGCCCAACACGCTTCCGCTGTGCCACTCTGCTTTTCGTGGCACTTTCTTCACAAATGATAAAACACATTAATTCCTGACTTTTTTTTCTCCAAATCTCTTCTTCAAGCTTCGAAAGTGCCAACTTTTTGCCACTTTCTTCCCAAATGATAAAAAACCATGAATATCTGACTTTTTTTCCAAATCTCTTCTTCAAGATTCGTAAAGACAATTTACAAGTTCTCACCATCATGAAATAATGTATAAACAGTTGAGATACAACTGTCAATTCTTCTGCTATGGTCACTAAGCCCTCTGGAATGCTGAAGGTTTAAAGTCATAATCCTCACTGCTTCTCTGAAAACAGTCACATGTGGTTGTCTCTGTGGCGCAATCGGTTAGCGAGTTTGGCTGTTCACCGAAAGGTTGTTGGTTCAAGCCCACCCAGGGACGGGTGTGATGTTTTCCTGAAAACTTTCATTCCTGTTTTTGCAACACCAATGAGCTAATGATTACATTGAAAGACAGAAATGCAAAATCCTTAAAGCTTTCCAACATTAAGCTAAATCTTCTTATTCCACTTGTGGAAAGTTATTTTCCAGACAAAGCTTGCCAATCCTTCCATGAAAAAACACAGGAAAAACTTCTTGGCATAGTGCCAATTTTGGAATGCTTAGATTATTATTATTATTAATTTTTTGTTTTTTAACTTAGGCCACGTCTACAATACTACATGTTGTTAATAATTCGGGCAGCCGTTACCAAAATAGTGGCTGGCAAGGGGAGAATGCCGTTTTCATACAATATCATAAATGACACAAGTTGTTAACCCTACGTGCCAATTAATCTTATGCAACGCCAGTTGTGCTTAAACAGAAAAGTGACATTATAAAAACAAAATTAGCAGAGGATGGTTTCGATCCATCCACCTCTGGGTTATGGGCCCAGCACGCTTCCGCTGCACCACTCTGCTTTTCGTATAATGGTTTGTCCGATGGGAGAATGCTGTTTTAATGCAATATCATCAATGACAGAAGTTATTAACCCTATGTAAAAACGACATCTAGCAGAGGATGGTTTCGATCCATCGACCTCTGGGTTATGGGCCCAGCACGCTTC
This sequence comes from Spea bombifrons, assembly GCF_027358695.1. NCBI lineage: Eukaryota > Metazoa > Chordata > Amphibia > Anura > Pelobatidae > Spea > Spea bombifrons. The sequence goes on along the minus strand of NC_071089.1, from coordinate 120,105,827 downwards.
TGCTGCGCCACTCTGCTTTCTGTAAAGCTGTTTGTCCGAGGGGAGAATGCTGTTTTAATGCAATATCATCAATGACAGAAGTTATTAACCCTATGTAAAAATGACATCTAGCAGAGGATGGTTTCGATCCATCGACCTCTGGGTTATGGGCCCAGCACGCTTCCGCTGCGCCACTCTGCTTTTCATGGTGCTTTCTTCACAAAAGATAAAACACATTAATTCCTGACTTTTTTTTCTCCAAATCTCTTCTTCAAGCTTCGAAAGTGCCAACTTTTTGCCACTTTCTTCCCAAATGATAAAAAACCATGAATATCTGACTTTTTTTTCCAAATCTCTTCTTCAAGATTCGTAAAGACAATTTAGGAGTACAAGTTCTCACCATCATGAAATAATGTATAAACAGTTGAGATACAACTGTCAATTCTTCTGCTATGGTCACTAAGCCCTCTGGAATGCTGAAGGTTTAAAGTCATAATCCTCACTGCTTTTCTGAAAAGAGTCACAAGTGGTTGTCTCTGTGGCGCAATCGGTTAGCGTGTTTGGCTGTTAACCGAAAGGTTGGTGGTTCAAACCCACCCAGGGACGAGTGGGATGTTTTCCTGAAAACTTTCATTCCTGTGTTTGCAACACCAATGACCTAATGATTACATTGAAAGACAGAAATGCAAAATCCTTAAAGCTTTCCAACATTAAGCTAAATCTTCTTATTCCACTTGTGGAAAGTTATTTTCCAGACAAAGCATTCCAATCCTTCCATGAAAAAACACAGGAAAAACTTCTTGGCATAGTGCCAATTTTGGAATGCTTAGATTATTATTATTAATTTTTTGTTTTTTAACTTAGGCCACGTCTAAAATACTACATGTTGTTTATAATTCGGGCAGCCGTTACCAAAATAGTTGCTGGCAAGGGGAGAATGCCGTTTTCATACAATATCATAAATGACACAAGTTGTTAACCCTACGTGCCAATTAATCTTATGCAACGCCAGTTGTGCTTAAACAGAAAAGTGACATTATAAAAACAAAATTAGCAGAGGATGGTTTCGACCCATCGACCTCTGGGTTACGGGCCCAGCACGCTTCCGCTGCGCCACTCTGCTTTTCGTGTAATGGTTTGTCCGATGGGAGAATGCTGTTTTAATGCAATATCATCAATGACAGAAGTTATTAACCCTATGTAAAAATGACATCTAGCAGAGGATGGTTTCGACCCATCGACCTCTGGGTTATGGGCCCAGCACGCTTCCGCTGCGCCACTCTGCTTTCTGTAAAGCAGTTTGTCTGAGGGGAGAATGCTGTTTTCATGCAATATCATCAATGACAGAAGTTATTAACCCTATGTAAAAATGACATCTAGCAGAGGATGGTTTCGATCCATCGACCTCTGGGTTATGGGCCCAGCACGCTTCCGCTGCGCCACTCTGCTTTTCATGGTGCTTTCTTCACAAATGATAAAACACATTAATTCCTGACTTTTTTTTCTCCAAATCTCTTCAAGCTTCGAAAGTGCCAACTTTTTGCCACTTTCTTCCCAAATGATAAAAAACCATGAATATCTGACTTTTTTTTCCAAATCTCTTCTTCAAGATTCGTAAAGACAATTTAGGAGTACAAGTTCTCACCATCATGAAATAATGTATAAACAGTTGAGATACAACTGTCAATTCTTCTGCTATGGTCACTAAGCCCTCTGGAATGCTGAAGGTTTAAAGTCATAATCCTCACTGCTTCTCTGAAGACAGTCACAAGTGGTTGTCTCTGTGGCGCAATC
>NC_071089.1:120096554-120099054 GCF_027358695.1 Spea bombifrons | reverse complement strand
GGTGGTTCAAGCCCACCCAGGGACGAGTGGGATGTTTTCCTGAAAACTTTCATTCCTGTGCTTGCAACACCAATGACCTAATGATTACATTGAAAGACAGAAATGCAAAATCCTTAAAGCTTTCCAACATTAAGCTAAATCTTCTTATTCCACTTGTGGAAAGTTATTTTCCAGACAAAGCATGCCAATCCTTCCATGAAAAAACACAGGAAAAACTTCTTGGCATAGTGCCAATTTTGGAATGCTTAGATTATTATTATTAATTTTTTGTTTTTTAACTTAGGCCACGTCTACAATACTACATGTTGTTAATAATTCGGGCAGCCGTTACCAAAAAAGTGGCTGGCAAGGGGAGAATGCCGTTTTCATACAATATCATAAATGACACAAGTTGTTAACCCTACGTGCCAATTAATCTTATGCAACGCCAGTTGTGCTTAAACAGAAAAGTGACATTATAAAAACAAAATTAGCAGAGGATGGTTTCGATCCATCGACCTCTGGGTTATGGGCCCAGCACGCTTCCGCTGCGCCACTCTGCTTTTAGTATAGTGGTTTGTCCGAGGGGAGAATGCTGTTTTAATGCAATATCATCAATGACAGAAGTTATTAACCCTATGTAAATATGACATCTAGCAGAGGATGGTTTCGATCCATCGACCTCTGGGTTATGGGCCCAGCACGCTTCCGCTGCGCCACTCTGCTTTCTGTAAAGCTGTTTGTCCGAGGGGAGAATGCTGTTTTAATGCAATATCATCAATGACAGAAGTTATTAACCCTATGTAAAAATGACATCTAGCAGAGGATGGTTTCAATCCATCGACCTCTGGGTTATGGGCCCAGCACGCTTCCGCTGCGCCACTCTGCTTTTCATGGTGCTTTCTTCACAAATGATAAAACACATTAATTCCTGACTTTTTTTTCTCCAAATCTCTTCTTCAAGCTTCAAAAGTGCCAACTTTTTGCCACTTTCTTCCCAAATGATAAAAAACCATGAATATCTGACTTTTTTTTCCAAATCTCTTCTTCAAGATTCGTAAAGACAATTTAGGAGTACAAGTTCTCACCATCATGAAATAATGTATAAACAGTTGAGATACAACTGTCAATTCTTCTGCTATGGTCACTAAGCCCTCTGGAATGCTGAAGGTTTAAAGTCATAATCCTCACTGCTTCTCTGAAAACAGTCACAAGTGGTTGTCTCTGTGGCGCAATCGGTTAGCGCGTTCGGCTGTTAACCGAAAGGTTGGTGGTTCAAGCCCACCCAGGGACGAGTGGGATGTTTTCCTGAAAACTTTCATTCCTGTGCTTGCAACACCAATGACCTAATGATTACATTGAAAGACAGAAATGCAAATTCCTTAAAGCTTTCCAACATTAAGCTAAATCTTCTTATTCCACTTGTGGAAAGTTATTTTCCAGACAAAGCATGCCAATCCTTCCATGAAAAAACACAGGAAAAACTTCTTGGCATAGTGCCAATTTTGGAATGCTTAGATTATTATTATTAATTTTTTGTTTTTTAACTTAGGCCACGTCTACAATACTACATGTTGTTAATAATTCGGGCAGCCGTTACCAAAAAAGTGGCTGGCAAGGGGAGAATGCCGTTTTCATACAATATCATAAATGACACAAGTTGTTAACCCTACGTGCCAATTAATCTTATGCAACGCCAGTTGTGCTTAAACAGAAAAGTGACATTATAAAAACAAAATTAGCAGAGGATGGTTTCAATCCATCGACCTCTGGGTTATGGGCCCAGCACGCTTCCGCTGCGCCACTCTGCTTTTAGTATAGTGGTTTGTCCGAGGGGAGAGTGCTGTTTTAATGCAATATCATCAATGACAGAAGTTATTAACCCTATGTAAAAATGACATCTAGCAGAGGATGGTTTCGAACCATCGACCTCTGGGTTATGGGCCCAGCACGCTTCCGCTGCGCCACTCTGCTTTCCGTAAAGCTGTTTGTCCGAGGGGAGAATGCTGTTTTCATGCAATATCATCAATGACAGAAGTTATTAACCCTATGTAAAAATGACATCTAGCAGAGGATGGTTTCGATCCATCGACCTCTGGGTTATGGGCCCAGCACGCTCCCGCTGCGCCACTCTGCTTTTCATGGTGCTTTCTTCACAAATGATAAAACACATTAATTCCTGACTTTATTTTCTCCAAATCTCTTGTTCAAGCTTCAAAAGTGCCAACTTTTTGCCACTTTCTTCCCAAATGATAAAAAACCATGAATATCTGACTTTTTTTTCCAAATCTCTTCTTCAAGATTCGTAAAGACAATTTAGGAGTACAAGTTCTCACCATCATGAAATAATGTATAAACAGTTGAGATACAACTGTCAATTCTTCTGCTATGGTCACTAAGCCCTCTGGAATGCTGAAGGTTTAAAGTCATAATCCTCACTGCTTCTCTGAAAACAGTCACACGTGGTTGTCTCTGTGGCGCAATCGGTTAGCGCGTTCGGCTGTTAACCGAAAGGTTGGTG
>NC_071089.1:120064054-120091554 GCF_027358695.1 Spea bombifrons | reverse complement strand
AAAAACACAGGAAAAACTTCTTGGCATAGTGCCAATTTTGGAATGCTTAGATTATTATTATTAATTTTTTGTTTTTTAACTTAGGCCACGTCTACAATACTACATGTTGTTAATAATTCGGGCAGCCGTTACCAAAAAAGTGGCTGGCAAGGGGAGAATGCCGTTTTCATACAATATCATAAATGACACAAGTTGTTAACCCTACGTGCCAATTAATCTTATGCAACGCCAGTTGTGCTTAAACAGAAAAGTGGCATTATAAAAACAAAATTAGCAGAGGATGGTTTCGATCCATCGACCTCTGGGTTATGGGCCCAGCACGCTTCCGCTGCGCCACTCTGCTTTTAGTATAGTGGTTTGTCCGAGGGGAGAATGCTGTTTTAATGCAATATCATCAATGACAGAAGTTATTAACCCTATGTAAAAATGACATCTAGCAGAGGATGGTTTCGATCCATCGACCTCTGGGTTATGGGCCCAGCACGCTTCCGCTGCGCCACTCTGCTTTCTGTAAAGCTGTTTGTCCGAGGGGAGAATGCTGTTTTCATGCAATATCATCAATGACAGAAGTTATTAACCCTATGTAAAAATGACATCTAGCAGAGGATGGTTTCAATCCATCGACCTCTGGGTTATGGGCCCAGCACGCTTCCGCTGCGCCACTCTGCTTTTCATGATGCTTTCTTCACAAATGATAAAACACATTAATTCCTGACTTTTTTTCTCCAAATCTCTTCTTCAAGCTTCGAAAGTGCCAACTTTTTGCCACTTTCTTCCCAAATGATAAAAAACCATGAATATCTGACTTTTTTTTCCAAATCTCTTCTTCAAGATTCGTAAAGACAATTTAGGAGTACAAGTTCTCACCATCATGAAATAATGTATAAACAGTTGAGATACAACTGTCAATTCTTCTGCTATGGTCACTAAGCCCTCTGGAATGCTGAAGGTTTAAAGTCATAATCCTCACTGCTTCTCTGAAAACAGTCACAAGTGGTTGTCTCTGTGGCGCAATCGGTTAGCGCGTTCGGCTGTTAACCGAAAGGTTGGTGGTTCAAGCCCACCCAGGGACGAGTGGGATGTTTTCCTGAAAACTTTCATTCCTGTGTTTGCAACACCAATGACCTAATGATTACATTGAAAGACAGAAATGCAAAATCCTTAAAGCTTTCCAACATTAAGCTAAATCTTCTTATTCCACTTGTGGAAAGTTATTTTCCAGACAAAGCATGCCAATCCTTCCATGAAAAAACACAGGAAAAACTTCTTGGCATAGTGCCAATTTTGGAATGCTTAGATTATTATTATTAATTTTTTGTTTTTTAACTTAGGCCACGTCTACAATACTACATGTTGTTAATAATTCGGGCAGCCGTTACCAAAATAGTGGCTGGCAAGGGGAGAATGCCGTTTTCATACAATATCATAAATGACACAAGTTGTTAACCCTACGTGCCAATTAATCTTATGCAACGCCAGTTGTGCTTAAACAGAAAAGTGACAATATAAAAACAAAATTAGCAGAGGATGGTTTCGATCCATCGACCTCTGGGTTATGGGCCACTCTGCTTTTCATATAGTGGTTTGTCTGAGGGGAGAATGCTGTTTTAATGCAATATCATCAATGACAGAAGTTATTAACCCTATGTAAAAATGACATCTAGCAGAGGATGGTTTCGATCCATCGACCTCTGGGTTATGGGCCCAGCACGCTTCCGCTGCGCCACTCTGCTTTCTGTAAAGCTGTTTGTCCGAGGGGAGAATGCTGTTTTCATGCAATATCATCAATGACAGAAGTTATTAACAATATGTAAAAATGACATCTAGCAGAGGATGGTTTCGATCCATCGACCTCTGGGTTATGGGCCCAGAACGCTTCCGCTGCGCCACTCTGCTTTTCATGGTGCTTTCTTCACAAATGATAAAACACATTAATTCCTGACTTTTTTTTCTCCAAATCTCTTCTTCAAGCTTCGAAAGTGCCAACTTTTTGCCACTTTCTTCCCAAATGATAAAAAACCATGAATATCTGACTTTTTTTTCCAAATCTCTTCTTCAAGATTCGTAAAGACAATTTAGGAGTACAAGTTCTCACCATCATGAAATAATGTATAAACAGTTGAGATACAACTGTCAATTCTTCTGCTATGGTCACTAAGCCCTCTGGAATGCTGAAGGTTTAAAGTCATAATCCTCACTGCTTCTCTGAAAACAGTCACAAGTGGTTGTCTCTGTGGCGCAATCGGTTAGCGCGTTCGGCTGTTAACCGAAAGGTTGGTGGTTCAAGCCCACCCAGGGACGAGTGGGATGTTTTCCTGAAAACTTTCATTCCTGTGTTTGCAACACCAATGACCTAATGATTACATTGAAAGACAGAAATGCAAAATCCTTAAAGCTTTCCAACATTAAGCTAAATCTTCTTATTCCACTTGTGGAAAGTTATTTTCCAGACAAAGCATGCCAATCCTTCCATGAAAAAACACATGAAAAACTTCTTGGCATATTGCCTATTTTGGAATGCTTAGATTATTATTATTAATTTTTTGTTTTTTAACTTAGGCCACGTCTACAATACTACATGTTGTTAATAATTCGGGCAGCCGTTACCAAAAAAGTGGCTGGCAAGGGGAGAATGCCGTTTTCATACAATATCATAAATGACACAAGTTGTTAACCCTACGTGCCAATTAATCTTATGCAACGCCAGTTGTGCTTAAACAGAAAAGTGACATTATAAAAACAAAATTAGCAGAGGATGGTTTCAATCCATCGACCTCTGGGTTATGGGCCCAGCACGCTTCCGCTGCGCCACTCTGCTTTTAGTATAGTGGTTTGTCCGAGGGGAGAATGCTGTTTTAATGCAATATCATCAATGACAGAAGTTATTAACCCTATGTAAAAATGACATCTAGCAGAGGACGGTTTCGATCCATCGACCTCTGGGTTATGGGCCCAGCACGCTTCCGCTGCGCCACTCTGCTTTTCGTAAAGCTGTTTGTCCGAGGGGAGAATGCTGTTTTCATGCAATATCATCAATGACAGAAGTTATTAACCCTATGTAAAAATGACATCTAGCAGAGGATGGTTTCGATCCATCGACCTCTGGGTTATGGGCCCAGCACGCTTCCGCTGCGCCACTCTGCTTTTCATGGTGCTTTCTTCACAAATGATAAAACACATTAATTCCTGACTTTTTTTTCTCCAAATCTCTTCTTCAAGCTTCAAAAGTGCCAACTTTTTGCCACTTTCTTCCCAAATGATAAAAAACCATGAATATCTGACTTTTTTTTCCAAATCTCTTCTTCAAGATTCGTAAAGACAATTTAGGAGTACAAGTTCTCACCATCAGGAAATAATGTATAAACAGTTGAGATACAACTGTCAATTCTTCTGCTATGGTCACTAAGCCCTCTGGAATGCTGAAGGTTTAAAGTCATAATCCTCACTGCTTCTCTGAAAACAGTCACAAGTGGTTGTCTCTGTGGCGCAATCGGTTAGCGCGTTCGGCTGTTAACCGAAAGGTTGGTGGTTCAAGCCCACCCAGGGACGAGTGGGATGTTTTCCTGAAAACTTTCATTCCTGTGCTTGCAACACCAATGACCTAATGATTACATTGAAAGACAGAAATGCAAAATCCTTGAAGCTTTCCAACATTAAGCTAAATCTTCTTATTCCACTTGTGGAAAGTTATTTTCCAGACAAAGCATGCCAATCCTTCCATGAAAAAACACAGGAAAAACTTCTTGGCATAGTGCCAATTTTGGAATGCTTAGATTATTATTATTAATTTTTTGTTTTTTAACTTAGGCCACGTCTACAATACTACATGTTGTTAATAATTCGGGCAGCCGTTACCAAAAAAGTGGCTGGCAAGGGGAGAATGCCGTTTTCATACAATATCATAAATGACACAAGTTGTTAACCCTACGTGCCAATTAATCTTATGCAACGCCAGTTGTGCTTAAACAGAAAAGTGACATTATAAAAACAAAATTAGCAGAGGATGGTTTCGATCCATCGACCTCTGGGTTATGGGCCCAGCATGCTTCCGCTGCGCCACTCTGCTTTTCATATAGTGGTTTGTCCGAGGGGAGAATGCTGTTTTAATGCAATATCATCAATGACAGAAGTTATTAACCCTATGTAAAAATGACATCTAGCAGAGGATGGTTTCGATCCATCGACCTCTGGGTTATGGGCCCAGCACGCTTCCGCTGCGCCACTCTGCTTTCTGTAAAGCTGTTGATCCGAGGGGAGAATGCTGTTTTCATGCAATATCATCAATGACAGAAGTTATTAACCCTATGTAAAAATGACATCTAGCAGAGGATGGTTTCGATCCATCGACCTCTGGGTTATGGGCCCAGCACGCTTCCGCTGCGCCACTCTGCTTTCTGTAAAGCTGTTTGTCCGAGGGGAGAATGCTGTTTTCATGCAATATCATCAATGACAGAAGTTATTAACCCTATGTAAAAATGACATCTAGCAGAGGATGGTTTCGATCCATCGACCTCTGGGTTATGGGCCCAGCACGCTTCCGCTGCGCCACTCTGCTTTTCATGGTGCTTTCTTTACAAATGATAAAACACATTAATTCCTGACTTTTTTTTCTCCAAATCTCTTCTTCAAGCTTCAAAAGTGCCAACTTTTTGCCACTTTCTTCCCAAATGATAAAAAACCATGAATATCTGACTTTTTTTTCCAAATCTCTTCTTCAAGATTCGTAAAGACAATTTAGGAGTACAAGTTCTCACCATCATGAAATAATGTATAAACAGTTGAGATACAACTGTCAATTCTTCTGCTATGGTCACTAAGCCCTATGGAATGCTGAAGGTTTAAAGTCATAATCCTCACTGCTTCTCTGAAAACAGTCACAAGTGGTTGTCTCTGTGGCGCAATCGGTTAGCGCGTTCGGCTGTTAACCGAAAGGTTGGTGGTTCAAGCCCACCCAGGGACGAGTGGGATGTTTTCCTGAAAACTTTCATTCCTGTGCTTGCAACACCAATGACCTAATGATTACATTGAAAGACAGAAATGCAAAATCCTTAAAGCTTTCCAACATTAAGCTAAATCTTCTTATTCCACTTGTGGAAAGTTATTTTCCAGACAAAGCATGCCAATCCTTCCATGAAAAAACACAGGAAAAACTTCTTGGCATAGTGCCAATTTTGGAATGCTTAGATTATTATTATTAATTTTTTGTTTTTTAACTTAGGCCACGTCTACAATACTACATGTTGTTAATAATTCGGGCAGCCGTTACCAAAAAAGTGGCTGGCAAGGGGAGAATGCCGTTTTCATACAATATCATAAATGACACAAGTTGTTAACCCTACGTGCCAATTAATCTTATGCAACGCCAGTTGTGCTTAAACAGAAAAGTGACATTATAAAAACAAAATTAGCAGAGGATGGTTTCGATCCATCGACCTCTGGGTTATGGGCCCAGCACTCTTCCGCTGCGCCACTCTGCTTTTAGTATAGTGGTTTGTCCGAGGGGAGAATGCTGTTTTAATGCAATATCATCAATGACAGAAGTTATTAACCCTATGTAAAAATGACATCTAGCAGAGGATGGTTTCGATCCATCGACCTCTGGGTTATGGGCCCAGCACGCTTCCGCTGCGCCACTCTGCTTTCCGTAAAGCTGTTTGTCCGAGGGGAGAATGCTGTTTTCATGCAATATCATCAATGACAGAAGTTATTAACCCTATGTAAAAATGACATCTAGCAGAGGATGGTTTCGATCCATCGACCTCTGGGTTATGGGCCCAGCACGCTTCCGCTGCGCCACTCTGCTTTTCATGGTGCTTTTTTCACAAATGATAAAACACATTAATTCCTGACTTTTTTTTCTCCAAATCTCTTCTTCAAGCTTCAAAAGTGCCAACTTTTTGCCACTTTCTTCCCAAATGATAAAAAACCATGAATATCTGACTTTTTTTCCAAATCTCTTCTTCAAGATTCGTAAAGACAATTTAGGAGTACAAGTTCTCACCATCATGAAATAATGTATAAACAGTTGAGATACAACTGTCAATTCTTCTGCTATGGTCACTAAGCCCTCTGGAATGCTGAAGGTTTAAAGTCATAATCCTCACTGCTTCTCTGAAACAGTCACAAGTGGTTGTCTCTGTGGCGCAATCGGTTAGCGCGTTCGGCTGTTAACCGAAAGGTTGGTGGTTCAAGCCCACCCAGGGACGAGTGGGATGTTTTCCTGAAAACTTTCATTCCTGTGCTTGCAACACCAATGACCTAATGATTACATTGAAAGACAGAAATGCAAAATCCTTAAAGCTTTCCAACATTAAGCTAAATCTTCTTATTCCACTTGTGGAAAGTTATTTTCCAGACAAAGCATGCCAATCCTTCCATGAAAAAACACAGGAAAAACTTCTTGGCATAGTGCCAATTTTGGAATGCTTAGATTATTATTATTAATTTTTTGTTTTTTAACTTAGGCCACGTCTACAATACTACATGTTGTTAATAATTCGGGCAGCCGTTACCAAAATAGTGGCTGGCAAGGGGAGAATGCCGTTTTCATACAATATCATAAATGACACAAGTTGTTAACCCTACGTGCCAATTAATCTTATGCAACGCCAGTTGTGCTTAAACAGAAAAGTGACAATATAAAAACAAAATTAGCAGAGGATGGTTTCGATCCATCGACCTCTGGGTTATGGGCCACTCTGCTTTTCATATAGTGGTTTGTCTGAGGGGAGAATGCTGTTTTAATGCAATATCATCAATGACAGAAGTTATTAACCCTATGTAAAAATGACATCTAGCAGAGGATGGTTTCGATCCATCGACCTCTGGGTTATGGGCCCAGCACGCTTCCGCTGCGCCACTCTGCTTTCTGTAAAGCTGTTTGTCCGAGGGGAGAATGCTGTTTTCATGCAATATCATCAATGACAGAAGTTATTAACAATATGTAAAAATGACATCTAGCAGAGGATGGTTTCGATCCATCGACCTCTGGGTTATGGGCCCAGCACGCTTCCGCTGCGCCACTCTGCTTTCTGTAAAGCTGTTTATCCGAGGGGAGAATGCTGTTTTCATGCAATATCATCAATGACAGAAGTTATTAACCCTATGTAAAAATGACATCTAGCAGAGGATGGTTTCGATCCATCGACCTCTGGGTTATGGGCCCAGCACGCTTCCGCTGCGCCACTCTGCTTTCTGTAAAGCTGTTTGTCCGAGGGGAGAATGCTGTTTTCATGCAATATCATCAATGACAGAAGTTATTAACCCTATGTAAAAATGACATCTAGCAGAGGATGGTTTCGATCCATCGACCTCTGGGTTATGGGCCCAGCACGCTTCCGCTGCGCCACTCTGCTTTTCATGGTGCTTTCTTTACAAATGATAAAACACATTAATTCCTGACTTTTTTTTCTCCAAATCTCTTCTTCAAGCTTCAAAAGTGCCAACTTTTTGCCACTTTCTTCCCAAATGATAAAAAACCATGAATATCTGACTTTTTTTTCCAAATCTCTTCTTCAAGATTCGTAAAGACAATTTAGGAGTACAAGTTCTCACCATCATGAAATAATGTATAAACAGTTGAGATACAACTGTCAATTCTTCTGCTATGGTCACTAAGCCCTATGGAATGCTGAAGGTTTAAAGTCATAATCCTCACTGCTTCTCTGAAAACAGTCACAAGTGGTTGTCTCTGTGGCGCAATCGGTTAGCGCGTTCGGCTGTTAACCGAAAGGTTGGTGGTTCAAGCCCACCCAGGGACGAGTGGGATGTTTTCCTGAAAACTTTCATTCCTGTGCTTGCAACACCAATGACCTAATGATTACATTGAAAGACAGAAATGCAAAATCCTTAAAGCTTTCCAACATTAAGCTAAATCTTCTTATTCCACTTGTGGAAAGTTATTTTCCAGACAAAGCATGCCAATCCTTCCATGAAAAAACACAGGAAAAACTTCTTGGCATAGTGCCAATTTTGGAATGCTTAGATTATTATTATTAATTTTTTGTTTTTTAACTTAGGCCACGTCTACAATACTACATGTTGTTAATAATTCGGGCAGCCGTTACCAAAAAAGTGGCTGGCAAGGGGAGAATGCCGTTTTCATACAATATCATAAATGACACAAGTTGTTAACCCTACGTGCCAATTAATCTTATGCAACGCCAGTTGTGCTTAAACAGAAAAGTGACATTATAAAAACAAAATTAGCAGAGGATGGTTTCGATCCATCGACCTCTGGGTTATGGGCCCAGCACGCTTCCGCTGCGCCACTCTGCTTTTAGTATAGTGGTTTGTCCGAGGGGAGAATGCTGTTTTAATGCAATATCATCAATGACAGAAGTTATTAACCCTATGTAAAAATGACATCTAGCAGAGGATGGTTTCGATCCATCGACCTCTGGGTTATGGGCCCAGCACGCTTCCGCTGCGCCACTCTGCTTTCTGTAAAGCTGTTTGTCCGAGGGGAGAATGCTGTTTTCATGCAATATCATCAATGACAGAAGTTATTAACCCTATGTAAAAATGACATCTAGCAGAGGATGGTTTCGATCCATCGACCTCTGGGTTATGGGCCCAGCACGCTTCCGCTGCGCCACTCTGCTTTTCATGGTGCTTTCTTTACAAATGATAAAACACATTAATTCCTGACTTTTTTTTCTCCAAATCTCTTCTTCAAGCTTCAAAAGTGCCAACTTTTTGCCACTTTCTTCCCAAATGATAAAAAACCATGAATATCTGACTTTTTTTTCCAAATCTCTTCTTCAAGATTCGTAAAGACAATTTAGGAGTACAAGTTCTCACCATCATGAAATAATGTATAAACAGTTGAGATACAACTGTCAATTCTTCTGCTATGGTCACTAAGCCCTATGGAATGCTGAAGGTTTAAAGTCATAATCCTCACTGCTTCTCTGAAAACAGTCACAAGTGGTTGTCTCTGTGGCGCAATCGGTTAGCGCGTTCGGCTGTTAACCGAAAGGTTGGTGGTTCAAGCCCACCCAGGGACGAGTGGGATGTTTTCCTGAAAACTTTCATTCCTGTGCTTGCAACACCAATGACCTAATGATTACATTGAAAGACAGAAATGCAAAATCCTTAAAGCTTTCCAACATTAAGCTAAATCTTCTTATTCCACTTGTGGAAAGTTATTTTCCAGACAAAGCATGCCAATCCTTCCATGAAAAAACACAGGAAAAACTTCTTGGCATAGTGCCAATTTTGGAATGCTTAGATTATTATTATTAATTTTTTGTTTTTTAACTTAGGCCACGTCTACAATACTACATGTTGTTAATAATTCGGGCAGCCGTTACCAAAAAAGTGGCTGGCAAGGGGAGAATGCCGTTTTCATACAATATCATAAATGACACAAGTTGTTAACCCTACGTGCCAATTAATCTTATGCAACGCCAGTTGTGCTTAAACAGAAAAGTGACATTATAAAAACAAAATTAGCAGAGGATGGTTTCGATCCATCGACCTCTGGGTTATGGGCCCAGCACGCTTCCGCTGCGCCACTCTGCTTTTAGTATAGTGGTTTGTCCGAGGGGAGAATGCTGTTTTAATGCAATATCATCAATGACAGAAGTTATTAACCCTATGTAAATATGACATCTAGCAGAGGATGGTTTCGATCCATCGACCTCTGGGTTATGGGCCCAGCACGCTTCCGCTGCGCCACTCTGCTTTCTGTAAAGCTGTTTGTCCGAGGGGAGAATGCTGTTTTAATGCAATATCATCAATGACAGAAGTTATTAACCCTATGTAAAAATGACATCTAGCAGAGGATGGTTTCAATCCATCGACCTCTGGGTTATGGGCCCAGCACGCTTCCGCTGCGCCACTCTGCTTTTCATGGTGCTTTCTTCACAAATGATAAAACACATTAATTCCTGACTTTTTTTTCTCCAAATCTCTTCTTCAAGCTTCAAAAGTGCCAACTTTTTGCCACTTTCTTCCCAAATGATAAAAAACCATGAATATCTGACTTTTTTTTCCAAATCTCTTCTTCAAGATTCGTAAAGACAATTTAGGAGTACAAGTTCTCACCATCATGAAATAATGTATAAACAGTTGAGATACAACTGTCAATTCTTCTGCTATGGTCACTAAGCCCTCTGGAATGCTGAAGGTTTAAAGTCATAATCCTCACTGCTTCTCTGAAAACAGTCACAAGTGGTTGTCTCTGTGGCGCAATCGGTTAGCGCGTTCGGCTGTTAACCGAAAGGTTGGTGGTTCAAGCCCACCCAGGGACGAGTGGGATGTTTTCCTGAAAACTTTCATTCCTGTGCTTGCAACACCAATGACCTAATGATTACATTGAAAGACAGAAATGCAAAATCCTTAAAGCTTTCCAACATTAAGCTAAATCTTCTTATTCCACTTGTGGAAAGTTATTTTCCAGACAAAGCATGCCAATCCTTCCATGAAAAAACACAGGAAAAACTTCTTGGCATAGTGCCAATTTTGGAATGCTTAGATTATTATTATTAATTTTTTGTTTTTTAACTTAGGCCACGTCTACAATACTACATGTTGTTAATAATTCGGGCAGCCGTTACCAAAAAAGTGGCTGGCAAGGGGAGAATGCCGTTTTCATACAATATCATAAATGACACAAGTTGTTAACCCTACGTGCCAATTAATCTTATGCAACGCCAGTTGTGCTTAAACAGAAAAGTGACATTATAAAAACAAAATTAGCAGAGGATGGTTTCAATCCATCGACCTCTGGGTTATGGGCCCAGCACGCTTCCGCTGCGCCACTCTGCTTTTAGTATAGTGGTTTGTCCGAGGGGAGAGTGCTGTTTTAATGCAATATCATCAATGACAGAAGTTATTAACCCTATGTAAAAATGACATCTAGCAGAGGATGGTTTCGAACCATCGACCTCTGGGTTATGGGCCCAGCACGCTTCCGCTGCGCCACTCTGCTTTCCGTAAAGCTGTTTGTCCGAGGGGAGAATGCTGTTTTCATGCAATATCATCAATGACAGAAGTTATTAACCCTATGTAAAAATGACATCTAGCAGAGGATGGTTTCGATCCATCGACCTCTGGGTTATGGGCCCAGCACGCTCCCGCTGCGCCACTCTGCTTTTCATGGTGCTTTCTTCACAAATGATAAAACACATTAATTCCTGACTTTATTTTCTCCAAATCTCTTGTTCAAGCTTCAAAAGTGCCAACTTTTTGCCACTTTCTTCCCAAATGATAAAAAACCATGAATATCTGACTTTTTTTTCCAAATCTCTTCTTCAAGATTCGTAAAGACAATTTAGGAGTACAAGTTCTCACCATCATGAAATAATGTATAAACAGTTGAGATACAACTGTCAATTCTTCTGCTATGGTCACTAAGCCCTCTGGAATGCTGAAGGTTTAAAGTCATAATCCTCACTGCTTCTCTGAAAACAGTCACACGTGGTTGTCTCTGTGGCGCAATCGGTTAGCGCGTTCGGCTGTTAACCGAAAGGTTGGTGGTTCAAGCCCACCCAGGGACGAGTGGGATGTTTTCCTGAAAACTTTCATTCCTGTGTTTGCAACACCAATGAGCTAATGATTACATTGAAAGACAGAAATGCAAAATCCTTAAAGCTTTCCAACATTAAGCTAAATCTTCTTATTCCACTTGTGGAAAGTTATTTTCCAGACAAAGCATGCCAATCCTTCCATGAAAAAACAGGAAAAACTTCTTGGCATAGTGCCAATTTTGGAATGCTTAGATTATTATTATTAATTTTTTGTTTTTTAACTTAGGCCACGTCTACAATACTACATGTTGTTAATAATTCGGGCAGCCGTTACCAAAAAAGTGGCTGGCAAGGGGAGAATGCCGTTTTCATACAATATCATAAATTACACAAGTTGTTAACCCTACGTGCCAATTAATCTTATGCAACGCCAGTTGTGCTTAAACAGAAAAGTGACATTATAAAAACAAAATTAGCAGAGGATGGTTTCGATCCATCGACCGCTGGGTTATGGGCCCAGCATGCTTCCGCTGCACCACTCTGCTTTTCATATAGTGGTTTGTCCAAGGGGAGAATGCTGTTTTAATGCAATATCATCAATGACAGAAGTTATTAACCCTATGTAAAAATGACATCTAGCAGAGGATGGTTTCGATCCATCGACATCTGGGTTATGGGCCCAGCACATTCCGCTGCGCCACTCTGTTTTCTGTACAGCTGTTTGTCCGAGGGGAGAATGCTGTTTTCATGCAATATCATCAATGACAGAAGTTATTAACCCTATGTAAAAATGACATCTAGCAGAGGATGGTTTCGATCCATCGACCTCTGGGTTATGGGCCCAGCACGCTTCCGCTGCGCCACTCTGCTTTTCGTGGCACTTTCTTCACAAATGATAAAAACACATTAATTCCTGACTTTTTTTTCTCCAAATCTCTTCTTCAAGCTTCGAAAGTGCCAACTTTTTGCCACTTTCTTCCCAAATGATAAAAAACCATGAATATCTGACTTTTTTTTCCCAAATCTCTTCTTCAAGATTCGTAAAGACAATTTAGGAGTACAAGTTCTCACCATCATGAAATAATGTATAAACAGTTGAGATACAACTGTCAATTCTTCTGCTATGGTCACTAAGCCCTCTGGAATGCTGAAGGTTTAAAGTCATAATCCTCACTGCTTCTCTGAAAACAGTCACATGTGGTTGTCTCTGTGGCGCAATCGGTTAGCGCGTTCGGCTGTTAACCGAAAGGTTGGTGGTTCAAGCCCACCCAGAGAAGAGTGGGATGTTTTCCTGAAAACTTTCATTCCTGTCTTTGCAACACCAATGAGCTAATGATTACATTGAAAGACAGAAATGCAAAATCCTTAAAGCTTTCCAACATTAAGCTAAGGCTAGGTTTCCACTTGGGTTTTTGTCCTGCGTTTTTTTCTTGATGAAAAACGCCAGAAAAAACGCCAAGAAAACTGCCACTGCATTTACCTGCGTTTCGGCGTTTTTTCTGGCGTTTTAGCCTTTCTGTGGAAATTGCTTTTTTTGACCTTAGGCAGTTTTTCCAGCCTTTACAAGTTAAAAGTTTCACCCAGCTAAAAGGGATTAGGATAAATGGCAAGTATCTGCCCCCTCCTGATGTCATTTACTTGGTAGACCCTTTTGTCTCTTTTCTGTGGTTTGTAAGGCATGCTTTATTCCGAATGTCTGCTCCTCTGGGAAGATTGGCCCCAAATGATGGTGCAAATTGTTTGCTGTTGCTTTTGGCACGCAGGATCCAGTTGATGCGTCGGGTATGTTTGTTTGTAATGGCATGTTTGTTACAAATGGTGTAAAATTCAATATGAACCAGTCCAGGACTTTGTTTTGTGTGAAACTGTTTGTTTTCAGCCTATTTCTCGTAGGACACACAGATACTGGGTCCATCCTCTGCATTGTAACTGTGGAAAAAACGTCATAAAAAACGCCAAGGCAATAAACCCACATGGCTTTTTCATGGCGTTTTTTCTCTCCCATAGACTTCTATTGGAGAAAAACGCCAAGATTTCCTTGCAAAAAACGCCAGAGTGTCAACATGCTGCGATTTTGAAAAACTGCCACAGAGCCCAAAAAAGCAGACAAACGCCAAAGAGGACTGAAAAAACGCCAAACAGAAAAAGGCCAAGTGGAAATGGCATTTTGCGATTTCCTATTGAAGAACAGCTAACATCTGGCTGCAGCCGTTTTTCACTAAAAAAACGCCAGGTGGCGCTATTGGCGTTTTTATGGGCGTTTTTAGCAAAAAAAAAACCAAGTGGAAACCTAGCCTAAATCTTCTTATTCCACTTGTGGAAAGTTATTTTCCAGACAAAGCATGCCAATCCTTCCATGGAAAAACACAGGAAAAACTTCTTGGCATAGTGCCAATTTTGGAATGCTTAGATTATTATTATTAATTATTTGTTTTTTAACTTAGGCCACGTCTACAATACTACATGTTGTTAATAATTCGGGCAGCCGTTACCAAAATAGTGGCTGGCAAGGGGAGAATGCCGTTTTCATACAATATCATAAATGACACAAGTTGTTAACCCTACGCAGTAGCGTACCTAGCGGGGGGCGGGGGGGGCGGTCCGCACCGGGTGCCGCTCATCAGGGGGGTGCCAACTTGCCGGCAGTCGGCACCCCTCCAGAGACGGACAGTAATGTCCGCCGCTGGAGGAGCAGGCTCGCAAGAGAGCGGTATCGGAGGTCTTTAACAGACCTCCGGCTCCCTTGAGTGATTTTAAGCCGGTTCCCTTGAACCGGCTTAAAATCACTCAAGGGAGCCGGAGGTCTGTTAAAGACCTCCGATTCTACTCCCTTGCGATCCGCGCGGCAACTGCTGCTGTGCAGAGGGCACTGTGGGCGCGGCTTCAGTGCCGGCGGCACTGAAGCCGCGCCCACAGTGCCCTCTGACCCGGAAGAAGACAGAAGAAGAGGAGCGAAGAGGAAGACTGCTGTAAAAAGAAAAAACTGCTGTAAGAAGAAAAGAAGTAGAAAAGAAGGTAGGAAATCATTCATTAAGACTGAGTGACAGTGAGAGTGGATTGGTATGTGTGGAATCTGTGGATTGGTATATGTGTGGATTGGTATGTGTGGAATCTGTGGATTGGTATGTGTGGAATCTGTGGATTGGTATGTGTGGATTGCTGTGTGTGGAATCTGTGGATTGGTATGTGTGGATTGGTATGTGTGGAATCTGTGGATTGGTATGTGTGGATTGGTATGTGTGGATTGGTATGTGTGGAATCTGTGGATTGGTATGTGTGGAATCTGTGGATTGGTATGTGTGGATTGGTATGTGTGGATTGCTATGTGTGGAATCTGTGGATTGGTATATGTGTGGATTGGTATGTGTGGAATCTGTGGATTGGTATATGTGTGGATTGGTATGTGTGGAATCTGTGGATTGGTATGTGTGGAATCTGTGGATTGGTATGTGTGGATTGCTATGTGTGGAATCTGTGGATTGGTATGTGTGGATTGGTATGTGTGGAATCTGTGGATTGGTATGTGTGGATTGGTATGTGTGGATTGGTATGTGTGGAATCTGTGGATTGGTATGTGTGGAATCTGTGGATTGGTATGTGTGGATTGGTATGTGTGGATTGGTATGTGTGGAATCTGTGGATTGGTATGTGTGGAATCTGTGGATTGGTATGTGTGGAATCTGTGGATTGGTAAGTGTTGATTGGTAAATGTGTGAGAGTGATGGGTGTTATGCTGTACCATTTCCAATGTCTTTTTCATTATAATTATGCTCTAAAGTACATCATAACTCCCATCACTCTATACTGTTCCGTACAGTGGCAGAGCTGGGAGACAGAGGCCTTGCACCCCCACCGCAGGGTGCTGGTCAGGTTCTATGTGGGCAATGTGGACGCTGGCTTTGGGTTGTGCAATCTGTGATCTATGCCTGTAATTTAGGGTGTTTTATCTATAACTTTAATGCTGAGTTTTTATGTGAATTCCAATTGATCAATACCTGAAAAGCTGGGTTTGTGTGTTAATGTGTTGGTCTGTATCTGCTATGCTATGTTTCTATACATTATTTATGTTTACCAGCAAATACAGGATTTGTATGTCTTATTCAGTTGATCAATACCTGGGGTGCTGTTTCCATGTGTTGTTTATTTGATCTATACCTTCAGTGCTGAGTGATTTCCAGTTGATCTATACCTGCAATGCTGAGTTTGTGTGTTCTGTTGATTTATACCTGCAATGCTATGTTTCCATACATTATTTATGTATACCTGTAAATACAGGATATTTATGTCTTATTCAGTTGCACGTGCTGTTTCCATGTGTTGTTTATTTGATCTATACCTGAACTACAGGGAGTAATTAAAAGAGAGTTGTGGTTTAGTGACGTAGGGGAGAAATGGACTTTGGGGATGATTACGGGGAGAGGACCTCCCAATGTCACGGTGCAGTCAGAAGAAGGGAAGGCTGTACTGACTCTCACAGTCTTCCCCTGATCTGCAGTTGAGGGCAGTACAACATAATCCCTATCGCTATACATCGATCTAGACATTTACAATAATGCAGCATAACCCCTACCACTATATACTAAGCCAGACACTGAAGTGGTAGGCCTACACCACATCAATGGCTTTGTATATAGTGATATGGGTTATGCTGCATTATTGTAAATGTCAGGCTCAATGTATAGTGATATGGATTACGCTGCCCCACCGTCAATGTGTGCTCAGTATAAAGTGATAGGTGTTATCCTGTATCACCGGCAATGTGGGCCTCAGTATATATTAACAGTTATGTTGTACCACCGTCAGCGCGTGCCTCAGTATATAATGGAAACAGTTATGTTGTACTACTGTCAGCGCGTGTCTCAGTATATAATGATAGCAGTTGTGCTGCACAACTGTCAATGTCTGCCTCAGTGTATAATGATAGTTATGTTGTACTACTATAAGTGTCTAGCTCAGTATATAAAGATAGCGGTTATGCTGTACCACCATCAATATCTGGCTCAGTTATAGTGATAGGTGTTATGCTGTTCCACTGTAGTATCTGGCTCAGTGTATAGTGATAGGAGTTATGCTGTTTCACTGTAATGTTTGCCTCAATATATAATGAAATTACTTAAGCTGCACCACCGTCAATGTCTGTCTCAGTATAGAGTGATAGGCATTATGCTGTACCACCGTCACTGCCTGGCTCAGTATATAGTGATAGGTGTCATGCTACACCACAGTCAGTGTCTGGTTCATATGGTATATATAATCATGAGTCGACATGGCAACACCACTATATATGCAAATGCTTAAATAAAAAGAGAACAATGTTATGGTGACTCCTGATTATAATATCAGAATTTTTTTTAGTTTATAGTGTCTTTAGCTGCTTAGCCAGTACTTAATTTGTAATGTTTGTCACTCATTTGTTAGGTCTTCTTAGAAACTTGTTGTGTTTGTTGTTTTTTTGGGGGGGTTATTAAAGAAAGCACTATTATATGTTCAGTAAATGTTATTTAAACATATTTATTTTACTTATACGTTATTAATTTATTTTTTCAGATTTCTTGTTGTTTACAGTTGACATGCAGTTTACAAATTGGTGCAATAAATATTCTTGCCAACATAATTTTGTAGATGTCTTTACATTTGGGGGGGGGGGTGCCACTTACAGGATCCGCCCCGGGTGCCAAATACTCTAGGTACGCCCCTGACCCTACGTACCAATTAATCTTATGCAACGCCAGTTGTGCTTAAACAGAAAAGTGACATAATGAAAACAAAATTAGCAGAGGATGGTTTCGATCCATCGACTTCTGGGTCATGGGCCCAGCACGCTTCCGCTGCGCCACTCTGCTTTTCATATAGCAGTTTGTCCGAGGGGAGAATGCTGTTTTAATGCAATATCATCAATGACAGAAGTTATTAACCCTATGTAAAAATGACATCTAGCAGAGGATGGTTTCGATCCATCGACCTCTGGGTTATGGGCCCAGCACGCTTCCGCTGCACCACTCTGCTTTCTGTACAGCAGTTTGTCCGAGGGGAGAATGCTGTTTTCATGCAATATCATCAATGACAGAAGTTATTAACCCTATGTAAAAATGACATCTAGCAGAGGATGGTTTCGATCCATCGACCTCTGGGCCCAGCACGCTTCCGCTGCGCCACTCTGCTTTCTGTACAGCTGTTTGTCCGAGGGGAGAACGCTGTTTTTATGCAATACCATCAATGACAGAAGTTATTAACCTTATGTGAAAACGACATCTAGCAGAGGATGGTTTCGACCCATCGACCTCTGGGTTATGGGCCCAGCACGCTTCCGCTGCGCCACTCTGCTTTTTGTGGCGCTTTCTTCACAAATGATAAAAACACATTAATTCCTGACTTTTTTTTCTCCAAATCTCTTCTTCAAGCTTCGAAAGTGCCAACTTTTTGCCACTTTCTTCCCAAATGATAAAAAACCATGAATATCTGACTTTTTTTCCCAAATCTCTTCTTCAAGATTCGTAAAGACAATTTAGGAGTACAAGTTCTCACCATCATGAAATAAGGTATAAACAGTTGAGATACAACTGTCAATTCTTCTGCTATGGTCACTAAGCCCTCTGGAATGCTGAAGGTTTAAAGTCATAATCCTCACTGCTTCTCTGAAAACAGTCACATGTGGTTGTCTCTGTGGCGCAATCGGTTAGCGCGTTCGGCTGTTAACCGAAAGGTTGGTGGTTCAAGCCCACCCAGGGACGAGTGGGATGTTTTCCTGAAAACTTTCATTCCTGTCTTTGCAACACAAATGAGCTAGTGATTACATTGAAAGACAGAAATGCAAAATCCTTAAAGCTTTCCAACATTAAGCTAAATCTTCTTATTCCACTTGTGGAAAGTTATTTTCCAGACAAAGCATGCCATTCCTTCCATGAAAAAACACAGGAAAAACTTCTTGGCATAGTGCCAATTTTGGAATGCTTAGATTATTATTATTAATTTTTTGTTTTTTAACTTAGGCCACGTCTACAATACTACATGTTGTTAATAATTCGGGCAGCCGTTACCAAAATAGTGGCTGGCAAGGGGAGAATGCCGTTTTCATACAATATCATAAATGACACAAGTTGTTAACCCTACGTGCCAAATAATCTTATGCAACGCCAGTTGTGCTTAAACAGAAAAGTGACATAATGAAAACAAAATTAGCAGAGGATGGTTTCGATCCATCGACCTCTGGGTCATGGGCCCAGCACGCTTCCGCTGTGCCACTCTGCTTTTCATATAGCTGTTTGTCCGAGGGGAGAATGCTGTTTTAATGCAATATCATCAATGACAGAAGTTATTAACCCTATGTAAAAATGACATCTAGCAGAGGATGGTTTCGATCCATCGACCTCTGGGTTAGGGGCACAGCACGCTTCCGCTGCACCACTCAGCTTTCTGTACAGCTGTTTGTCCGAGGGGAGAATGCTGTTTTCATGCAATATCATCAATGACAGAAGTTATTAACCCTATGTAAAAATGACATCTAGCAGAGGATGGTTTCGATCCATCGACCTCTGGGCCCAGCACGCTTCCGCTGCGCCACTCTGCTTTCTGTACAGCTGTTTGTCCGAGGGAAGAATGCTGTTTTTATGCAATATCATAAGTTATTAACCCTATGTGAAAACGACATCTAACAGAGGATGGTTTCAATCCATCGACCTCTGGGTTATGGGCCCAGCACGCTTCCGCTGCGCCACTCTGCTTTTCGTGGTAATTTCTTCACAAATGATAAAACACATTAATTCCTGACTTTTTTTCCCAAATCTCTTCTTCAAGATTCGTAAAGACAATTTAGGAGTACAAGTTCTCACCATCATGAAATAATGTATAAACAGTTGAGATACAACTGTCAATTCTTCTGCTATGGTCACTAAGCCCTCTGGAATGCTGAAGGTTTAAAGTCATAATCCTCACTGCTTCTCTGAAAACAGTCACATGTGGTTGTCTCTGTGGCGCAATCGGTTAGCGCGTTCGGCTGTTAACCGAGAGGTTGGTGGTTCAAGCCCACCCAGGGACGAGTGGGATGTTTTCCTGAAAACTTTCATTCCTGTCTTTGCAACACCAATGAGCTAGTGATTACATTGAAAGACAGAAATGCAAAATCCTTAAAGCTTTCCAACATTAAGCTAAATCTTCTTATTCCACTTGTGGAAAGTTATTTTCCAGACAAAGCATGCCATTCCTTCCATGAAAAAACACAGGAAAAACTTCTTGGCATAGTGCCAATTTTGGAATGCTTAGATTATTATTATTAATTTTTTGTTTTTTAACTTAGGCCACGTCTACAATACTACATGTTGTTAATAATTCGGGCAGCCGTTACCAAAATAGTGGCTGGCAAGGGGAGAATGCCGTTTTCATACAATATCATAAATGACACAAGTTGTTAA
The DNA here is from genome assembly GCF_027358695.1 of Spea bombifrons. Lineage (NCBI taxonomy): Eukaryota > Metazoa > Chordata > Amphibia > Anura > Pelobatidae > Spea > Spea bombifrons. Next base: position 120,071,672 of record NC_071089.1, on the reverse strand, counting down.
CCCTACGTGCCAAATAATCTTATGCAACGCCAGTTGTGCTTAAACAGAAAAGTGATATAATGAAAACAAAACTAGCAGAGGATGGTTTCGATCCATCGACCTCTGGGATACGGGCCCAGCACGCTTCCGCTGCGCCATTCTGCTTTTCATATAGTGGTTTGTCCGAGGGGAGAATGCTGTTTTAATGCAATATCATCAATGACAGAAGTTATTAACCCTATGTAAAAATGACATCTAGCAGAGGATGGTTTCGATCCATCGACATCTGGGTTATGGGCCCAGCACATTCCGCTGCGCCACTCTGTTTTCTGTACAGCTGTTTGTCCGAGGGGAGAATGCTGTTTTCATGCAATATCATCAATGACAGAAGTTATTAACCCTATGTAAAAATGACATCTAGCAGAGGATGGTTTCGATCCATCGACCTCTGGGTTATGGGCCCAGCACGCTTCCGCTGCGCCACTCTGCTTTTCGTGGCACTTTCTTCACAAATGATAAAAACACATTAATTCCTGACTTTTTTTTCTCCAAATCTCTTCTTCAAGCTTCGAAAGTGCCAACTTTTTGCCACTTTCTTCCCAAATGATAAAAAACCATGAATATCTGACTTTTTTTTCCCAAATCTCTTCTTCAAGATTCGTAAAGACAATTTAGGAGTACAAGTTCTCACCATCATGAAATAATGTATAAACAGTTGAGATACAACTGTCAATTCTTCTGCTATGGTCACTAAGCCCTCTGGAATGCTGAAGGTTTAAAGTCATAATCCTCACTGCTTCTCTGAAAACAGTCACATGTGGTTGTCTCTGTGGCGCAATCGGTTAGCGCGTTCGGCTGTTAACCGAAAGGTTGGTGGTTCAAGCCCACCCGGGGAAGAGTGGGATGTTTTCCTGAAAACTTTCATTCCTGTCTTTGCAACACCAATGAGCTAATGATTACATTGAAAGACAGAAATGCAAAATCCTTAAAGCTTTCCAACATTAAGCTAAGGCTAGGTTTCCACTTGGGTTTTTGTCCTGCGTTTTTTTCTTGATGAAAAACGCCAGGAAAAACGCCAAGAAAACTGCCACTGCATTTACCTGCGTTTTGGCGTTTTTTCTGGCGTTTTAGCCTTTCTGTGGAAATTGCTTTTTTTGACCTTAGGCAGTTTTTCCAGCCTTTACAAGTTAGAAGTTTCACCCAGCTAAAAGGGATTAGGATAAATGGCAAGTATCTGCCCCCTCCTGATGTCATTTACTTGGTAGACCCTTTTGTCTCTTTTCTGTGGTTTGTAAGGCATGCTTTATTCCGAATGTCTGCTCCTCTGGGAAGATTGGCCCCAAATGATGGTGCAAATTGTTTGCTGTTGCTTTTGGCACGCAGGATCCAGTTGATGCGTCGGGTATGTTTGTTTGTAATGGCATGTTTGTTCCAAATGGTGTAAAATTCAATATGAACCAGTCCAGGACTTTGTTTTGTGTGAAACTGTTTGTTTTCAGCCTATTTCTCGTAGGACACACAGATACTGGGTCCATCCTCTGCATTGTAACTGTGGAAAAAACGTCATAAAAAACGCCAAGGCAATAAACCCACATGGCTTTTTCATGGCGTTTTTTCTCTCCCATAGACTTCTATTGGAGAAAAACGCCAAGATTTCCTTGCAAAAAACGCCAGAGTGTCAACATGCTGCGATTTTGAAAAACTGCCACAGAGCCCAAAAAAGCAGACAAACGCCAAAGAGGACTGAAAAAACGCCAAACAGAAAAAGGCCAAGTGGAAATGGCATTTTGCGATTTCCTATTGAAGAACAGCTAACATCTGGCTGCAGCCGTTTTTCACTAAAAAAACGCCAGGTGGCGCTATTGGCGTTTTTATGGGCGTTTTTAGCAAAAAAAAACCAAGTGGAAACCTAGCCTAAATCTTCTTATTCCACTTGTGGAAAGTTATTTTCCAGACAAAGCATGCCATTCCTTCCATGGAAAAACACAGGAAAAACTTCTTGGCATAGTGCCAATTTTGGAATGCTTAGATTATTATTATTAATTATTTGTTTTTTAACTTAGGCCACGTCTACAATACTACATGTTGTTAATAATTCGGGCAGCCGTTACCAAAATAGTGGCTGGCAAGGGGAGAATGCCGTTTTCATACAATATCATAAATGACACAAGTTGTTAACCCTACGTACCAATTAATCTTATGCAACGCCAGTTGTGCTTAAACAGAAAAGTGACATAATGAAAACAAAATTAGCAGAGGATGGTTTCGATCCATCGACCGCTGGGTCATGGGCCCAGCACGCTTCCGCTGCGCCACTCTGCTTTTCATATAGCAGTTTGTCCGAGGGGAGAATGCTGTTTTAATGCAATATCATCAATGACAGAAGTTATTAACCCTATGTAAAAATGACATCTAGCAGAGGATGGTTTCGATCCATCGACCTCTGGGTTATGGGCCCAGCACGCTTCCGCTGCACCACTCTGCTTTCTGTACAGCAGTTTGTCCGAGGGGAGAATGCTGTTTTCATGCAATATCATCAATGACAGAAGTTATTAACCCTATGTAAAAATGACATCTAGCAGAGGATGGTTTCGATCCATCGACCTCTGGGCCCAGCACGCTTCCGCTGCGCCACTCTGCTTTCTGTACAGCTGTTTGTCCGAGGGGAGAACGCTGTTTTTATGCAATACCATCAATGACAGAAGTTATTAACCTTATGTGAAAACGACATCTAGCAGAGGATGGTTTCGACCCATCGACCTCTGGGTTATGGGCCCAGCACGCTTCCGCTGCGCCACTCTGCTTTTTGTGGCACTTTCTTCACAAATGATAAAAACACATTAATTCCTGACTTTTTTTTCTCCAAATCTCTTCTTCAAGCTTCGAAAGTGCCAACTTTTTGCCACTTTCTTCCCAAATGATAAAAAACCATGAATATCTGACTTTTTTCCCCAAATCTCTTCTTCAAGATTCGTAAAGACAATTTAGGAGTACAAGTTCTCACCATCATGAAATAAGGTATAAACAGTTGAGATACAACTGTCAATTCTTCTGCTATGGTCACTAAGCCCTCTGGAATGCTGAAGGTTTAAAGTCATAATCCTCACTGCTTCTCTGAAAACAGTCACATGTGGTTGTCTCTGTGGCGCAATCGGTTAGCGCGTTCGGCTGTTAACCGAAAGCTTGGTGGTTCAAGCCCACCCAGGGACGAGTGGGATGTTTTCCTGAAAACTTTCATTCCTGTCTTTGCAACACCAATGAGCTAGTGATTACATTGAAAGACAGAAATGCAAAATCCTTAAAGCTTTCCAACATTAAGCTAAATCTTCTTATTCCACTTGTGGAAAGTTATTTTCCAGACAAAGCATGCCATTCCTTCCATGAAAAAACACAGGAAAAACTTCTTGGCATAGTGCCAATTTTGGAATGCTTAGATTATTATTATTAATTTTTTGTTTTTTAACTTAGGCCACGTCTACAATACTACATGTTGTTAATAATTCGGGCAGCCGTTACCAAAATAGTGGCTGGCAAGGGGAGAATGCCGTTTTCATACAATATCATAAATGACACAAGTTGTTAACCCTACGTGCCAAATAATCTTATGCAACGCCAGTTGTGCTTAAACAGAAAAGTGATATAATGAAAACAAAACTAGCAGAGGATGGTTTCGATCCATCGACCTCTGGGTTATGGGCCCAGCACGCTTCCGCTGCGCCATTCTGCTTTTCATATAGTGGTTTGTCCGAGGGGAGAATGCTGTTTTAATACAATATCATCAATGACAGAAGTTATTAACCCTATGTAAAAATGACATCTAGCAGAGGATGGTTTCGATCCATCGACATCTGGGTTATGGGCCCAGCACGCTTCCGCTGCGCCACTCTGTTTTCTGTACAGCTGTTTGTCCGAGGGGAGGATGCTGTTTTCATGCAATATCATCAATGACAGAAGTTATTAACCCTATGTAAAAATGACATCTAGCAGAGGATGGTTTCGATCCATCGACCTCTGGGTTATGGGCCCAGCACGCTTCCGCTGCGCCACTCTGCTTTTCGTGGCACTTTCTTCACAAATGATAAAAACACATTAATTCCTGACTTTTTTTTCTCCAAATCTCTTCTTCAAGCTTCGAAAGTGCCAACTTTTTGCCACTTTCTTCCCAAATGATAAAAAACCATGAATATCTGACTTTTTTTTCCCAAATCTCTTCTTCAAGATTCGTAAAGACAATTTAGGAGTACAAGTTCTCACCATCATGAAATAATGTATAAACAGTTGAGATACAACTGTCAATTCTTCTGCTATGGTCACTAAGCCCTCTGGAATGCTGAAGGTTTAAAGTCATAATCCTCACTGCTTCTCTGAAAACAGTCGCATGTGGTTGTCTCTGTGGCGCAATCGGTTAGCGCGTTCGGCTGTTAACCGAAAGGTTGGTGGTTCAAGCCCACCCAGGGACGAGTGGGATGTTTTCCTGAAAACTTTCGTTCCTGTCTTTGCAACACCAATGAGCTAGTGATTACATTGAAAGACAGAAATGCAAAATCCTTAAAGCTTTCCAACATTAAGCTAAGGCTAGGTTTCCACTTGGGTTTTTGTCCTGCGTTTTTTTCTTGATGAAAAACGCCAGGAAAAACGCCAAGAAAACTGGCACTGCATTTACCTGCGTTTTGGCGTTTTTTCTGGCGTTTTAGCCTTTCTGTGGAAATTGCTTTTTTTGACCTTAGGCAGTTTTTCCAGCCTTTACAAGTTAGAAGTTTCACCCAGCTAAAAGGGATTAGGATAAATGGCAAGTATCTGCCCCCTCCTGATGTCATTTACTTGGTAGACCCTTTTGTCTCTTTTCTGTGGTTTGTAAGGCATGCTTTATTCCGAATGTCTGCTCCTCTGGGAAGATTGGCCCCAAATGATGGTGCAAATTGTTTGCTGTTGCTTTTGGCACGCAGGATCCAGTTGATGAGTCGGGTATGTTTGTTTGTAATGGCATGTTTGTTCCAAATGGTGTAAAATTCAATATGAACCAGTCCAGGACTTTGTTTTGTGTGAAACTGTTTGTTTTCAGCCTATTTCTCGTAGGACACACAGATACTGGGTCCATCCTCTGCATTGTAACTGTGGAAAAAACGTCATAAAAAACGCCAAGGCAATAAACCCACATGGCTTTTTCATGGCGTTTTTTCTCTCCCATAGACTTCTATTGGAGAAAAACGCCAAGATTTCCTTGCAAAAAACGCCAGAGTGTCAACATGCTGCGATTTTGAAAAACTGCCACAGAGCCCAAAAAAGCAGACAAACGCCAAAGAGGACTGAAAAAACGCCAAACAGAAAAAGGCCAAGTGGAAATGGCATTTTGCGATATCCTATTGAAGAACAGCTAACATCTGGCTGCAGCCGTTTTTCACTAAAAAAACGCCAGGTGGCGCTATTGGCGTTTTTATGGGCGTTTTTAGCAAAAAAAAACCAAGTGGAAACCTAGCCTAAATCTTCTTATTCCACTTGTGGAAAGTTATCTTCCAGACAAAGCATGCCAATCCTTCCATGGAAAAACACAGGAAAAACTTCTTGGCATAGTGCCAATTTTGGAATGCTTAGATTATTATTATTAATTTTTTGTTTTTTAACTTAGGCCACGTCTACAATACTACATGTTGTTAATAATTCGGGCAGCCGTTACCAAAATAGTGGCTGGCAAGGGGAGAATGCCGTTTTCATACAATATCATAAATGACACAAGTTGTTAACCCTACGTGCCAAATAATCTTATGCAACGCCAGTTGTGCTTAAACAGAAAAGTGATATAATGAAAACAAAACTAGCAGAGGATGGTTTCGATCCATCGACCTCTGGGTTATGGGCCCAGCACGCTTCCGCTGCGCCATTCTGCTTTTCATATAGTGGTTTGTCCGAGGGGAGAATGCTGTTTTAATACAATATCATCAATGACAGAAGTTATTAACCCTATGTAAAAATGACATCTAGCAGAGGATGGTTTCGATCCATCGACATCTGGGTTATGGGCCCAGCACGCTTCCGCTGCGCCACTCTGTTTTCTGTACAGCTGTTTGTCCGAGGGGAGGATGCTGTTTTCATGCAATATCATCAATGACAGAAGTTATTAACCCTATGTAAAAATGACATCTAGCAGAGGATGGTTTCGATCCATCGACCTCTGGGTTATGGGCCCAGCACGCTGCCGCTGCGCCACTCTGCTTTTCGTGGCACTTTCTTCACAAATGATAAAAACACATTAATTCCTGACTTTTTTTTCTCCAAATCTCTTCTTCAAGCTTCGAAAGTGCCAACTTTTTGCCACTTTCTTCCCAAATGATAAAAAACCATGAATATCTGACTTTTTTTTCCCAAATCTCTTCTTCAAGATTCGTAAAGACAATTTAGGAGTACAAGTTCTCACCATCATGAAATAATGTATAAACAGTTGAGATACAACTGTCAATTCTTCTGCTATGGTCACTAAGCCCTCTGGAATGCTGAAGGTTTAAAGTCATAATCCTCACTGCTTCTCTGAAAACAGTCGCATGTGGTTGTCTCTGTGGCGCAATCGGTTAGCGCGTTCGGCTGTTAACCGAAAGGTTGGTGGTTCAAGCCCACCCAGGGACGAGTGGGATGTTTTCCTGAAAACTTTCGTTCCTGTCTTTGCAACACCAATGAGCTAGTGATTACATTGAAAGACAGAAATGCAAAATCCTTAAAGCTTTCCAACATTAAGCTAAGGCTAGGTTTCCACTTGGGTTTTTGTCCTGCGTTTTTTTCTTGATGAAAAACGCCAGGAAAAACGCCAAGAAAACTGGCACTGCATTTACCTGCGTTTTGGCGTTTTTTCTGGCGTTTTAGCCTTTCTGTGGAAATTGCTTTTTTTGACCTTAGGCAGTTTTTCCAGCCTTTACAAGTTAGAAGTTTCACCCAGCTAAAAGGGATTAGGATAAATGGCAAGTATCTGCCCCCTCCTGATGTCATTTACTTGGTAGACCCTTTTGTCTCTTTTCTGTGGTTTGTAAGGCATGCTTTATTCCGAATGTCTGCTCCTCTGGGAAGATTGGCCCCAAATGATGGTGCAAATTGTTTGCTGTTGCTTTTGGCACGCAGGATCCAGTTGATGCGTCGGGTATGTTTGTTTGTAATGGCATGTTTGTTCCAAATGGTGTAAAATTCAATATGAACCAGTCCAGGACTTTGTTTTGTGTGAAACTGTTTGTTTTCAGCCTATTTCTCGTAGGACACACAGATACTGGGTCCATCCTCTGCATTGTAACTGTGGAAAAAACGTCATAAAAAACGCCAAGGCAATAAACCCACATGGCTTTTTCATGGCGTTTTTTCTCTCCCATAGACTTCTATTGGAGAAAAACGCCAAGATTTCCTTGCAAAAAACGCCAGAGTGTCAACATGCTGCGATTTTGAAAAACTGCCACAGAGCCCAAAAAAGCAGACAAACGCCAAAGAGGACTGAAAAAACGCCAAACAGAAAAAGGCCAAGTGGAAATGGCATTTTGCGATATCCTATTGAAGAACAGCTAACATCTGGCTGCAGCCGTTTTTCACTAAAAAAACGCCAGGTGGCGCTATTGGCGTTTTTATGGGCGTTTTTAGCAAAAAAAAACCAAGTGGAAACCTAGCCTAA